>NC_068994.1:57292273-57299621 GCF_001194135.2 Octopus bimaculoides | reverse complement strand
TATATATATATATATATATATATTTATATATAACCAAAAGACACAGTTATGTACCTTTATTAATATGTGTGCGTGCGTGCGTGTGTGTTATGGAACATGCATATATTATGTGTGTATATATTGTACGTTGTAAATATTGAGCATTTGATCACTGGCCACCATATTACGACTGTTAACGTGTTGACAACTGAAAGAATAAAATTACAAACATTGCATTCCATCATTGCATTATCGTTTACTTAAGTCAAGAAATTGTAACTAGATCTCTCCCGAACATGGACACATCAAATGCTCTAGTAGTTTCGCTGAGAAATGTCCCAGATTTCATCCAAGTGATGAGCAGACCCACCCATTCAGTACTACATTTCGTGACTTAACCTTGCACCAAAACTTGTGCAATTACCATAATTTAAACACAAAATCACCGTAAAACAGCGTGATACAGCGATGGTCTTTTGAAAGATAGTGATCTCTCTGTTTTGGCAAAATAACTTATTGAATCAATAGCAAATAACAAGAGATGATGGGCGAATGGAAAGTCAACGAACTGTCAACAGAGAGAGAGAGGATAAACCAGTTCAGTTAATGAACTGCTGCTATCATTTGTAGTCGTAGAGTGAGCAGATGAGATATTCGGTTATCGAAAGACCAATATGACTAAGACCCTAACTAGACGTTCATGCTGCATCGCTCTTAGAATTCTGCTAATCCAGCGAACTGAACTGGATTTTATCGACCCAGGATTTGATCTCAGAACATAAAGAGCCGGAACACTTGTTCCTGACTTTTGCATTCTACTATAACACAAGCGTTCGAAGCTCTGACTGCTCTCTCAATTTTGCCTCAATTCAGTTTCTCTCATCAATAATCTTGGAAACGGCATGAACAAGGTGCAAACTCATTTCCTCTCCGGGAAAATCGTTTCGAAATTTGCGCAGCCAAAGGGAAAAATAAAAAACGAAATCAATATTGATTTCTGAAGATATTCGGACATCTAAATAATTATCTGAACAACTTACTACCTTCGTTTAGAAATCTGTTAGAAACGCAAAACCAAAAACAAAACAAAAACGAAAGAAAGCATAAAACAATAAAAAATATAGACTTTTTTAATGAGTGTAGTTTAAGGTGACGAGATATAAATGTCTAATTAAATATGACATAGGAAATGTAATTGTAAGCAATTTGGATGATGATGATGATGATGATGATGATGATGATGATGATGATGATGATGATGATGATGATGATGATAATGATAAGAGTAATGAAATAATGAGATGTCTATAGTTTGATTCGATGCTAAATAATCACATCTCACTTCACCTTGCTATAAACGGAATTGTTAATGATTTGATGTGTTAACATTAATGTTAGTGAAAAGAGACATATTTATGTCGAGAATAAAAAAAGAAAAAAAATGCCGAACGCTTAGATCAAGAAATAGAAAGAAATGGAGAGAATTGTATGGAAAAGATAATATGAACAGTATCGATGCAGCTTCTTTCTCGTTGTTTTATTTTGTTTTGTTTTATTCAATCATCTCTTAGACTTCGAGGGGGAAACAGAAATGGAAGACACCGAATGAGTCTTAAAAGTATATCGTTTATCGGAACAGCGAAGGTCTGCGGTGCCATAGAACAACTGTTGATTGAATATAGTTTCAGCTGAATCGTTCACCATATGGTTTCCATCTCGTGACCTTTCATTGAATAACCGTTCACATTACTGACGTATGTCCTAGCATCGTCTGCCTATCACATATATTCCATCGAGGTAGACTGACTGGGCGAAGAAAATATATTTTACTTATTTGCGAAAGCTTGAAGAAATAGCAGTCAAATCCTGCTCAAACTAAATTGCACAACCTTACAGGTTAAATAATGCTTTGGATAATGCTGTCCTCGGTTGTGCATCCTTACATGAAAGAGAGAATCAAAGAGCTTTGGTTATAGTTTTGTTTCATCATTGTTGACCTGGGGTTATACATCGTAACTCACAATTTCCAACAAGGAAAACGCTTCAGTGGTCAAACCTCGAGCAAGAAGTAGTAGCTAAATTCTAGCAAATCGCTATCATTTAAAATAAAATGCAGGACGGTCACGGTTGGAACGCATTTGTTAATGGCTCAGTGGAATTATTGAGATCAGTGCTGACATAAGACTAAATCGTTGTAACAATTTAACGTCAACTGAAGAACTGCTAAATACGTTTTGCAGAGCACATGTTTATTATACTTTTACTAGAAGTTTGACAGTAACTTCACAGTTTTGGTCTACTAACCGTCATGAGTCCGACGAAGGGTGGTCGACCATTTTCTTATAAAAGTATTATGATATATATGTGTAACTATCCGTGTGTGGTGCACACACACATATACATATACAAGCACACACACATATACATATACATATACAAAGTCGACCTCGGAGGAATTTGAACTCAGAGAGTCAAAACGGAGGATATAACGCCAAGAATTTTTCCCAGCATGCTGGCGTTTGTACCAGCTCGCCGCCTTACGTACACATATTTTTCCTTATTGCCCACAAGGGGCTAAACATAGAGGGGACAAATGAGGACAGAAAAAGGGATTAAGTCGATTACATCGAATCCAGTGCGTAACTGGTACTTATTCAATTTAATCGACCCCGAAAAGATGAAAAGCAAAGTCGACCTCGGCGGAATTTGAACTCAGAATGCTAAGCATTTCGCCCAGCGGGCTAACGATTCTGCCACCTCGCTGCCTTTTTTCGTACACATATTGATGTTGATATAATCGAGATTACTCTCCTCCTAACATTTGATGCGATGTACTTATAATATAAAGCAATCTAATGCAAGATGAACGAAAGTAAATAGAATACAAACCGGAGATTCATTCAGAAAAAAAATTAGGGACGTATTTCAGTTAAATAAATATACGATTCCAGTAAAGGATTCAATATAATGCTGCCATATTTTGTCAATAGCAGTCAAATTTCATTTAAACTATATTGAGAGAAGACATATGATTGGGGGGAAACACTGTGATAATTCGTAGTTTAAAGGTTACAGTATTCGACATATTGAATATTCGTCTTGATGTTAGGAAGACATTTATAGAAGTGTATTTACTGAAAGATGAAAGGAAAGGTCGCCATATTCCATAATGTCGGTTTCATTGGAGAGTGTATTGATTGAGAAGACTGATAACATTCTGCTTATATATATGTATACATGTGTGTATGTTTATATATATGTATAAACACACATGTATGTATATTTGTATATATATAGGTGAGTGTGTATATATATAATTCAGTGTTATTCAATGTTATATTTACACACACAGTATAGCTCTCTCTCTCTCTCTCTCTCTCTCTCTCTCTCAATATATATTTATGTGTGTGTGGGTATGAGAAGAGGGGTGAAGAGAGCGAGGGAGAAAGAGAAACAAGGGGAAAGAGAGAGAGAAAGAGAAAAAGAAGCAGATATTATATAGCAATAAGTGTATATGTACTGAGATGCAAAATGTGATTCTTGATGTTGGTAATGGAGGTTTTTAGCCCTCGTTCAGATTTTGTCAGGTAGGTAGGTCTATGTTCAAAACCGATTTCCATGCAGGAAATCAGATTGAACTAAATTACTGATACGTTAGTCATATTTTTCGATTAACTTTTTCATTGCACTGTTCAATATACTGGTTTTGAATTTCAGCACAACGCCAGCAATTTCAGGTGATGAGGCTCCGTTGATTAAATCGACCTCACTACTCAAATGATACTTTAATG
Organism: Octopus bimaculoides; assembly: GCF_001194135.2. Taxonomy (NCBI): domain Eukaryota; kingdom Metazoa; phylum Mollusca; class Cephalopoda; order Octopoda; family Octopodidae; genus Octopus; species Octopus bimaculoides. Next base: position 57,295,851 of record NC_068994.1, on the reverse strand, counting down.
AACTCCGAAGGGAACAAAGGCAAAGTCGATCTCACGGGTATTTGACCTCAAAATGTAAAGACGGACGAAATGCTGCAAAGCATTTTGTCCAGCGTGCTAACGATTCTGCCAGCTCGTCTCCATATAGCGTTCGACATACAAGGCTCTTGAAAACATTGGCAAACCTATTTTACGCCGGAGTTTGTTGCACTTTCTTTCTCTACTCTTGTTATTTCTTGAACAGTTTATACATTTTTCTTCGTTTATACGTGTCCAGCCTTAACAAGAAAATGGTTCGACGATGACAAGTGATGTCTGCAAATTCCAATACAATTACCATAAATGTTCGATCGGTGAATAGAAATTCTACGAGACTATATCTCAATGATTCTTGCTTACCGAATCTGATTTAAATTTACCTAAACGATGATTGGTTGCCAAATGTGATGCGTTCGTGCCTTAACTTTGATTGACCGCCGAAATTGGAATGATTGTGTCTCATTGCTGACTGGGAACCCAAAACGACGTGATCACATTGTAATGCTGATTGGCAGTTGAAAGTGACGCAAGAAATTTCGTTTCAATTTCCATAAACCGGAATTGTATATACTTTTATATTTATATAATGTAAGCAAAATATTAATTGTCAAATAACATAATTTAGACGAACGGATAAACTATCATTAGAAGATGATTAAAAGAAAGTAATTACGAGCGGGAAAATGGCATAAAGCCAACAAACAATAATTGTAAGCATATCGACCAATGACGTTCACCCATGCGCACGCGCACACACACATATACACACACATGTACACACAGGCGCAGGAAGAATGGCTGTGTTGTTAAAAATTTGTTTCGCAGTCACGTGCTTCCGAGCACGTGACTTCCATCATGCGGTACTCTGTAGTTTCCTTGTTTAGACATGCGTCGCAATCAATTCCTTGTTAGCGAAATCGGTTACTGGAAATGGCAACTGTTGATATGCACATCGTATCATGCTTGTGTATATCTGTGTGTGCTTGTCCTTTTCTTTATTTGTCCCCTTGTTTGTATCTTTGATTAACAATATGTGTCGGTTTGTTTACAGACCATCGTAGCTTCAGTGGTTCAGCAAAACAGCGATACAAGTAGCAAACTAGAAAATAAGTGCAGAAGTGGATTTGATCAATAAAACCTACGAATAAGGTGCCACAGAAAGGCCGCTGTCTAATGACTGAAGAAAGTAAAGAAATACATATAAATGTATATATGTATGTATGTATGTATATATGTATGTATGTATGTATGTATGTATATATGTATGTATGTCATTATTCAGTTTTATCACAAGATTTCTTGTCAATAGAAACTGAGCTGGTTTCTAACCTAGATCCACTGCTCCTTCATTGGAATCTCGACATCAACAGCAAGGTACTTTTGTATGTATGTATGTATGTATGTATGTATGTATGTATGTATGTATGTGTGTGTGTGTGTGCGTGTATGTATGTATGTATGTATGTTTGTATGTGATATATGTATGTATCTATGTATCTATGTATGTGTGTGTAAGAGAGAAGACTAATATATATGTATGTATGCATGTATGAATGTATGTATGCATGTATGAATGTATATATGTATATATGTAGGTCTCTGTGTGTCTATGTATGTATGTGAATGTTCGTACGTTTGTTTATTTTTACCAATATTGCTGTTCATGCTGTTATATCATGTTTGGGGCTCTCTTATTGGCAATATCGCGTTTTAAGGTAATCTAAACACACCTCAGATATGAATCTGTTTATTATGTATAGTTACCGCGAGGAAATAACAACAACACAACCCAACAACTGTAATGGAACCAGATAAGCACGATAGAATAATGCGTGATCTTTTCTTACGGAAAGATCACCATGTGAATTGAATCCATCTTTCTTCACTAAACGAACTAAAAACTTTGGGGAAGACATCAGTGTCACGTCTTAATATTTACGTATCCCTTTTAACCAAATTTCTAATGTAAATTAACAAATGAGAAACCAATATGCTATATTTCTCCTTGTATTTACATTTTCACATTAATGTTGAAATATTAATATTCATAAATGTAAAAGTTACACACATGTGCCCCTTGGGTGAGTCATCGATCGAAGTTTGGATTGAACTTTGCACTGAGTAGTACGTGATGTTTCATTATGTTTGTATATTTCTATTAAATATAATAAATGGAAAATAAACAGGAGTAAATACAGAATAACATTTTCTGAAATGTAAGTATGGATGAGAAAAGGAATTGATAAGTATCGAAATAGATTGAACGTATAGCTACAAAATATAAAGACAACATTATAATAAGACGTGGAGAGAGAAAAAAAAGTATGAGAAAGATGAGATATAGGATTGAGAGAAAATATTAAAGAAAGAGAGAGATGTAGAAAGAAATAGAGAAACATTGACGAGGAAAATGAATGCTAGAGAGTGAATGAGAAAATGGAAACTAGGAAAACGAAGAGTGGGGTGCATAAATTGCACATTATTACAGAACAATAATAAATGAGTTGAATAGCAGAACATGTGCAGGTGACACAACGTCGGTGCAAAAGCTTCGTATTAAAAGGGAAGTTTGAGTGCATATTAAATTTAGAAATTCAGGAATGCAGAAGGTGATACATGGTGTTTCACTATGGCAAACATTTCGAGTTAAACATAGCGTTAAGTTATGATTGGGTTCAGTTACTGAAGGAAAAAATATATCCGTCTTTTACCTGAAATTAATCTAAAGTTGACTTCAGCAGGTGCATTTTACAAATATTTGAGAAATCATTAAATTTTAATCCGATAGTGTTTTTCATTTTCAGTGGTAAAACTTGAATTTTCATCTGAACGTAACTGAACGACAGATGACATACAAATATATTTGCAGGTTGATTTCGATTACTTCTCAATCGATACGTGATGAATTATCTTTCTGAAATGTTCTAAAGGATGGCAATTCAGATGAAATATTTTGCTGAGTATTTCAACCTCATTTAAATTAACTATTCTGGGCCCGTTTAGTATGCATCACTATCTTAATAAGCATTCTAACTATCTTTTAAAACAAAACCACTAATATGTTGCCGTCGCATCTCACACATAACTACAATCTCGAAAATCGTCGATCTTAAATATAAAATATACACGTAGTTTTGTTATTACTATACATGATGTGTTTGTTTAGCACTTGGTCAGCAGTGATCCAGCAGATAAATAGTCAGAGAGGATTTTGACGCGATTCTCCACCTCTTATTTTTTGCCTGGTCTGAACTCACGATGAATACAACTGGTATGTTTTCCTTTTCGTTGTAGAAGAATATTGTGTGTAAGATTTGGCTGCTATGTTGAGCAGAACGAATACCACGCAGCGGTGCCCTCGTTAGTTTAACCTCTAACTGGATTGTAAACTCAGAACGTAAAGACAAACGAAATACCGTTAAGCATTTCTCCCGGCGTGCCAGCGTCTCTGCCAGTTCGTCACCTCTCAAATAGATATATAAGTCAGCGTTATCACATCTCTGTGTGTCGTATGTGTACGTCTGTCTTCCTCTCTCTCTCTCTCTCTCTCTCTCTCTCTC
>NC_068994.1:57281321-57289857 GCF_001194135.2 Octopus bimaculoides | reverse complement strand
AGATAGATAGAGAGAGAGAGAGAGAGAGAGAGAGAGAGAGAGAAGCTAGGAAGGTGAAAGGTCGACGTTGATATCTCAAGTGAACCTAATTGCTCTCGTATGTCAATAAAGATAATGATTAGTGATCTTCTAGCTGCAATACCAACTGAAACGTGATTTTATTTTCAGTCTAGAATTGAAAATCTGAAAATGACATTAGATACGACGCTGTAGTTCTGGAACTAACCAAAAGAAAAGCAAGAAAAAAAAAATTGGAGTAAATAGGGAAGAAAGATGGTAATGAAAGCGACTCAAGTGTATTTGGTATCACGGACACCATCTGTACGGACGCTGATTATTTCCTTTGGTAGCAAGGGGATTAACATAATCACGTATTAGTATGCGATTAGCAACCTATGTTTCTTTACTGTTCGATATTTCAGTCAATGAAGTCGGGCCATTCCGGGCCGCTGTTTCAAAGAAATTTTTGATTATATAACGCCCCCCACCTCGCCCCAGGATGGGATTCAATCTGCCACTGTTGCATCGATTCTGTGTTGCTCGAAATTTTAACTTGAGGGTTATAAACAACAAATCATTTTAGGCTGCTATACAAATAAACAGAAACGTGGCCACACAGTAATACACACAGACACACACACACACACATACTCACACACACTCACACACACTCACACACACACACAATCACACACGCACAAACACACACACATACACATTATATATGTTAACAATTTTCGATGTAAATAACACAGAATGCAAACTGTAATTAATTATTTGTATTTTTTGTCAATGAAAGATTAGAAAGTGGAAATAGTTTGACATTTTGAGATAAAGACTTTCTGAAAAGAGAAAAATTGAGTTGTTCTGTGGCCAGTCTTGTTAAAAAGACGGAGTTCAGTGACCTAGACGGAATGAGGCTTCATAGGTACACTAGTACGAAGAGAGATAATAGTTTCCAAATTATGTACGTACAGGTATGTATGTGACATAGTTTTACTCTGCGAGCAGTGAACCCTGTGTATATATAGAATTGTAGAATTGTATATACAACTGCACGTATAATGACGTGTGTACGCCCATGTGTGAACACTGTCCAGGACATCCCACTTCAAACGGACTGAGCATTCGAGCACAACAAACTGAACCTAATGTGATTGACAAAGTAAGCAATGTGTGATCTGTAAATGATGTTCTATGGTCATCTGATTCATGGATACTTAAGAAGATAATTAATTTCTATATATTACATATGAACATCACAGAAAATATATGATAAAATATGAGTAAAACATAACTAAACAGTGCACTTCTTATATAAATCAGCGCGGAAGAAGGAACGAAAGAGCAGAGGGCTTTTGGAGAACGATTCAGAAATGATTTCCGTTTGAAACATATTTTATTATTTATGCTATTAAAGGCGATGAATTGAGAGTATTGTTAAAGCGTCGAATAAAATGTCATTTGGTATTTGTTCTGATTTAAAATTCCACCGGGGTCAAGTTTGCTTTCATCCCGCTGGGTTTGATAAAATAATGTTCTAGTCTTGTACTGGAATCGAAAGTAGTGACTGAACCCCCTCTTTCAAAATTGCTGGCGGTTTTTCTACATCAGAAATCGAAACAGACTTTTTAATAAAAACACGACGAATCAGATAACTCGAAAAAGAAATATTGGTTATTAAATAAAAAAAAAAAAAATAACACGATTTCACTATTTCTAGGCATAAGCCAATCATCAACTAAAAAAATTGATGCATTTAATGGAACTTATTGTGATCGCTACTCGAAAAAAATATTTCGTATCATAAACAATGAGTTACGTGATTGCAGTTACTCTGAAAAAGTTAAGCATAACCCGAAAGGCTCGTCTCTTTATGTTAGTGTCCAAAACAACAACACAATTGAAAAAAAAACGCTGCAGCAATAAAAATTCCATTGCAGTGCTGCATTTATGCTGCACAGCAATACGATATCCAAAGCACGCAAGTATTAGAAAAGATACACGCTAGCTATGGAGAAAATGAACAGAGAAGAAAAAAAATAACAGAATCAACGAAGAAGCGAAACGCAGGTAAATCCATAAAGAGATGCATAGCATTGAAAAAAGTTGGACTTACAGACAGACTTCTCCTTGGAATACAGCAAAACATCAAAACATCTGACCACATGTAAAAATGGTCTGCAACTAGTGAATGAAAAGATTACAACAGAATCTGCTACAATAGACAAAAATAATGTAACGCAGTATTGCCTCGCCGACCACGCAAGCAGTAAAGGAGAACTCAAACCAGATATCAGAACCAGCCAAACAAGATACAAATAAGGTAAAACAGCAAATCAAATAAGAGAGGAAAATGAAAACCTGCCAGAATATTGAAGACAATAGCATTCTCTATAGACATATTCGACCAGATAGATAGGCACCGCACTCTTTTATCATCGAACCCCACGCTTAACAAAAACAGAAGAAAGAGACTCATGTCAACAGATCAATCAGATTTAATGTTGAGGTGGATCCCAATGGAAAAATATAGGAAGTAGAAGAAAACAGAGTAAAATCGATGATCAAGGAACCACGTAAACAACTTCCCAAGCTACAAAGGAATAAACAGTTCTACGAAATAATAAATGAATATAATAGGGTCTTGCAAGAACCTGTGTTCATGGTACCGGATTGACCGAAAATTGGTAGAGTGAATAATATGATCTATTCAGCTACAGTGGTTGTATCACAGAAAAGGGAGCTTGATCGTAACAGAGATAAAAGTTCCGCCATAATCTACACTCAGGAATGAAGGAAAAATATAATATATAGAACTGACAAAAGGGAAGGACTAGCCTTATTTAGCAAGTGGAAATGGAGGGATCCAATAGGTATTCAAAATGTAAAGATAAACATTATCGAACAATACAATGTCAATAAAGAGAGACTACTCTGGAAGCAAAGAGAAAGACAAGACAAGGAATACCATCAAAAACATCCAGAAAAAGGTACTTTGAAAACGGAAGCATTTGGTGAAACTTTGGCTTCAAAACGGAAATGAAATAGAATAAACAAGCAACAAACACGATAACCTTAACGGCTGGCCACTTTTATAAAGGGCAAAACAATCCAAACTGACAGGGAGATCAAAGCAACTCGATATAATAATTAAGGACTGGAACGAAAATACCTGCGAGTTGAAGGGCATCATGATTCCTTCGGAACCATAAAAAGAAATACAAAAAAAAAAAATCCAACAAAAATTGCTATTCAACATGGAGGAGGAGGGGGAAAAACTGTCAAAAAACCCAATGATCTCCAGACTGAAGTGAACAGGATATGGGCATAGAAATAACAACAATATCAATAATAATTAGAGTACTGGATATGATAACAAAAATATGGATAAACAACATTCACCATAGCAGAGTTCACAGTGTTATAAGTAATCGAAAAAAAAAAGAAGATCTCTGTTTTCTAAACTTCTTTTCTTTTGTATCAAATATAAAATTCAATTATACTTCTCGATCATTGCCCTCTCTGCATATAATACGTACTTTGTACAATAGCAGCCGAATGAAATAATACAATCCACACAACACATGCATTACATGATGGATACCGAGAAAAGCAACACAATACACACTCATACACCACCAACACCTCGATACTATAACAATAGGAACATTTAAAACTCAAGTCGCACATTTTCGACTCAACAAAAGGATCGGTTGACTGTCGGCTCTGTTCTTCACGCAGTAATACGTGATCAATATAGATCTTATAGGTCTGCAGTATTCAGAAATTAAACAAATACATAGCGGATAGATTTATCACGACTCAGGCAGGCCAGACTGCAGGCACTCCCGTTCCTAGCGAGCTTATTCCGAACAGGTAATACTCCTAATCTGTTAACCACAAGGCCGATTAAAAGATTTCAGTTGGTTTTCGTTAGCACCGAATTGATTGTTTAAGAATGTTGTCTTTAATATGAATGTGAACTTTCTACCAACTGTAACGCTCCACTGGTAGAGATCTGTGAAAGTCGCATGATATCCAGATGCAAAAGACCTGATATTGCTGTATAGCATTTCTCAAACTGTAGATGTATCGAAGAATGAATTAATTGGAAAGTGTGTTTTATAAAGAGCAAACAATTTGGCGGATTAATTGCACTGATAATATATTTGTGCCACTTTTTATACACATGGAAACCTTAGACAATGAGCAGTTGCCCCCTCGAGTGTTGAATAGCATTTTTGCTATATTTTACTGGTAAATAAATGATGGAGATTAAAATCTATACACAACACTGCAATAGGTTTACCTTATAATGATAATATAAAACTATGAGACGCAAAAAAAAAAAAAACGTATAAATATCTGGGAAGACTGGAAAGTCACAAAATTGAAAGTATAGAAGTGAAGCCGTCACGAAATAATACTTTCGCAGGGTAAAGATTTTAAAATCAAATTGAAGACGGAAACATCGTACAAGTAATACACCTGAGTGAGGCATCACTAACAGTCCATGAAAGAGAATGATTGAACGGAGAAAGAATGAGCTGAAGGGTATCGATAGTAAAACAACACTGAAGCATTTACGATGCACAGAAGTATACGTCCCTGTCCCGACTAATTATAGTGGAATAAAAGAGAAAGAGGTGGAAAGAGAATGAATGATGAAGATGTGGTGGGGTGTTACCTGCAAGATAAGAAGAAGCACATCATATATATATATATATATATATATATATATATATATATATGTATGAGTGTGTATGTGTATCCAGAATGTGTGTATGCATGTGTGTAGCAAATCCTAAGTCAGAACTGACATTTACATATTGTAAAAACTCGCCGTAGCTTAAATGACAATAAGAATTTAAGCACAGTATTTGTGTAATTCTTCAGGGCGGGATCTGGTGTGGTACAGAAGGACTAATCCACAGAATGGTTTTTTAAAATCTCTACCTGACTCTCTTTTTTTTTTTAGGGATCGATGGCAGGATGAACGCCTTATATTATTTGCGCAAAGTTAAGATTACTAGATTGATCATTATTTCAATTAAAGATATTTTCATGATGCGGTGTAAAAAAAAAAATCCTTATTTAACTTATTTAAACATAAAACTTGTTTTGTTTTACAAGTATTTACTTGGCATTCTATTCTATGGAACATTTAAAGAGAAAAGAATGATAATTACAGTATTAAACATTCGGTTTTGGTAAGGGTCAACCGTAAGAAACTAATATTATACTGTCGATCTTCGCTACCAGTCTATTTGTATCCTCATATGAAAGTCCGTATCTATATTCATGCCGCTTATACCCTTGAGAATGTTCGATTCTCTTAATACCACAAACTTTATGGTTACTTATGAAAATCTTATCTGAAGGTGTGTTTCGCAGCATTAAGTTTTCGGTAAACCGAGTTATCCATCCGATATTTGTTTTTAAGCTGCAACCATTTTGTTGTATCCAACGTCCGTTAACAATATTTGAATACTGCAAGTGTATTTACAGTATGTTGCCTTTCTCTGTTATATTTCATGCCTAACCACAAGCATCCTATGGTCGATAAAATATGAACTATGAAGGATTGTGGTCAAATCGTTTAGTACTAGAGGTAACACTCACCTACTCCACTAGATACGTATCGGAAAATATATTAGATGTGTAAAAACTGACGGCGTAAGCAGAGAAAAGCAATTATTTATTTAAATGTTATATTGATGATAAAGACTTCAATAAAGGTGTAATAGAGATTATCAATATTAAAAACACAAGAAAATGACTTAAATTACACAATATATGTGAAATGCTGTCTTCAGATATGGTATTGCTATGGAAACGAAAGAGGCGAAGCTTAGATTAATGAGACTAAGAGAACTTGAAAGATGTGTGGCCTTAAATGTGAAAGCCTTATCAAGCGTTTCTTACTTTCTTCTCCTTTGCTTGCTCCTCTGTTGCGTCTCTTTATTTTAACTTCTTTCGCTCCGCTGGAGACTGTAACATCTCTCTATCTGTAGAACGTGCTGAAAAGGAACTGTTATAACGTGACATTAATTGTCTATCGAAGCATAAAAGATCAGAACCATCGTCTATATTCCTGTACGGAAGATAACCACAATGGTCATTGAAGCATGATGATAATGAGACTTGCTTCTTCAGAACGATATCGAACACGCTAGCTTTCAGGTAGATTTGCTTCAAGCATCTATTTCCTCGGTTGAATGATACTTCAAGTTTTTGACACATATCTTCCAATAAACATCTTGTTCTGGTTCTCTTACATTACAAGAATAAACAGTTCGCATGTGATTGATGTACATGTGAAGCGTAAGTGAGAATGTTTTAGAAATATATTTATGTCCATATAAAATTTAGCAATACAGCTTTTAAGTCTGAACATAAACACAACATAATATAACATAACAACATGCTTTATCGTAAATCTATAATAAAATAGAAAATACAAACAGTTTAAATAGTTCAACTTAAAATCACAACAAAACACTTCACACATTTAAATCGTGGTTTTTCGATATTTGCAGTTTGTAGTTTGTTGAAGTAAACGATAACATTTTCCTATATTTGCCCTCCATTTGAATAATTTAATATTTTCCACTCTCATAGGTTAGATAGGTAGATTTTAGATCGCGAGATTTAGTTTGGTAAATAAACATTGAAAGAAATAAGTATGATCTTCCTGTAAATGATTCCTAAGTGTCAAGTAAATCTGTTATCTTAATCGGGATATTTGATAATGGTACAGTCAAAATCTAATCTCTTCCACATTTCAAACAAACGCCGAAACGTATATAGATTAGTATATCATAGGCAAATTTAATTCTGAAAAAGTGCCATGAGTATGTCACCTTCTGTATATAATTCACATATATCATGAATGTTAACATTCGCTTTTATTTTTTTACTCGAACAGGGAAAAATTCTATAGTGTTCCACAACATCTAAGCATCTATAAAAATGTAATTATCATGTCTAAAACCGAAAACGCCTCTGGGGAAAAAAAATCCTTTAAAATGGTATCCGCGTAAAATACTACGGCAGTTACTCCTATAGGATTCTAAACAAAATTTAGCAACAACCTATTCTATTTTTATATCTATATATGTATCTATGCATACATAAACAACATTCTCATTGCACACTCACACACATATGCATAAACATGCACACACATAGAGAAACACACAGACACTCACAAACATATATATATATATATATATATATATATATATATACACATACATGCACCTATATTTATATACACACACTTACATAAACATGAACAGAGCGGAGAAAAGAAGAGAAACGAAAAACAAAGTGTGATCTCAAAAGATAAATAGGTTGCTATATAAAATAACTCGATCTATTCATGTTTATTAAACTATTTCAAAAACACTTCCCACACATTCACATATATCGCAAAATCTCAAGCAAAAATACACGAAACTTTTACAAAAAACAATTTCTAGCTGATATCAGATAATCCTTATTGTTCCAAACTTTCAACCCAGGCAGATATTTCTCTTTTCTCAGTTTCTCATACTTGTAAGAGAAACAAAACACTTCCTATTCTCTTGCGGTAAAATCTATGTGAAAATAACAAATATATTTTGCCACAGGCAACAGCAACTCTACTGTCATGTCTTGCATATGCCTATCAGCTAGGCTCGGCTAAGACCTTTCTAAATCGACTTTTTAAACCGCACACTGATCCGTGATCCTAATAAGAATTCAGAAGATCATACTATTTTCTTAAACGATATTTCATGAACAAAAGAAACAAAAATTCTATTTTCTCGATCCAGCTTTTTCGAGATACTGTGCTACAACTTAAAATGCTCAGCAAGTCTCTCAAGTTAATTTCCTTATGTAGGAGGGATTCAACACTCCGAGGTACTTTAAGCTGATGGTATTGTCAATTTGGTGATTCACTCTCTTTAAACAAATTTGAGATTAAAGACACATCACCTCCACAAGACGTTTGCTATATCCAAGCTGAGTTTACCCTATTAATTCCACGAATTTTAGTTACATTAACTTAGTCAAAACTACACACTTTAACGTAAGAAAAAAAAAAGATTTTGTCAAAGATCGCTTATATTTTAACAGCGAAACGACCCCTAAACTTGTATACTTCCGCTTAACATCGTGAAGATAGACGAATATATTCTTTTCTACTCCAGGCACAAGGCTAAACATTTTTGGTGGAGGGGCCCAGTCGATTAGATCGATCCCAATATGCAACTGGTACTTAATTTATGGACCCTGAAAGGATGAAAGGCAAAGCTTTCAGTTTCTGTCAAACAAATCCACTCACAAGGTTTTAGTCGGCCCGAGGCTTTAGTAGAAGGCACCGCACAGTAGGACTGAACCCGGAATCATGTGGTTGGTAAGCAAGCTACTTGCCATATAGCCATGCCTGCACCTTTGTACATATAAGGTAAGAGAGAAAGGGAGATTGACAGCTAGATAGACAAACAGATAGATACTTGTATATATATATATATATATATATATA
>NC_068994.1:57277372-57280747 GCF_001194135.2 Octopus bimaculoides | reverse complement strand
TATATATATAAATTATCAATTCCAATTTCAAAACGATAATGCTTTCGTGAAAACAGATGTAAATCAAATATACGCCATAATTTGTATTACCACGTTCATTACGAAGTCGAAAAACGTATTTATAAAATAGATGCAGTGCAAATGTAATAAGTGAGGAGAATCAAACCGTGATATCGTATTTCGTGGAGTGTCTGTAACCTCTCTGTCATGAACAAATCGATTTCATCGCATAATGCCAATATCTAGTCACGCAGACAACGATTCCTTTGAATATATACCGACTATTTGATCATCGAAGCAAATTGTCTGGAAATGATTGTCGCTTTCCTGAAAGCAATCCTGTTGGATTCGTTTTGTATAGAAATATATATTCCATCTACATCGTCCATTTTAATTATCTGTTATTTATATTATTACCATCATGCTTTATATTATTATATTATTACAAACGTGCATTGTCGCTCTCTCAATCATTTGCTAATGCAGCACAACACTCTGATGTCGACTTTGTCTTTTTAGTAAAAGACAAAAACCAAAAAAAAAAAAAAAAAGAACGCGAAAAATAGAAAAAAATAGATCGAAAAAATTGGATAATTCCGTCTAGGTCAACATTTGATATAGATACAAAAGAAATTGATTTATTTTCACGCGGCATACCAATAATATATTTCTAGTCGTCTTGTAAGCAACTGTAAAAGTTTCTGAAGTATAAGGAACCTTTTTCTCCATATATTTACTCCCAGTTCAATATATTTACAATACGGCTCACTCAACAGCATATTAGAAAAATAATTATCTGATTAGCTATTTTAGGTTAATACAAATTAAAAAATGATTTTTATATTCTTAACATTCAATTTATCCGATACACAGCCGCATATATGTGAGTGTGTATGTGTGTATAGTTACACTCATTGTTTTCGGCTACTTTTGACGATCTTTGTCTCTTTCTTTTTCTAGGATCTGCTTCATGTATTGGTGATGAGTCAACGGCGGTTGAAAGCATAAAGATTAAAATTGTAGTTGAGAGAACGTTAGCGGACATGGAGGACTGGAGACCCTTTAAATTCCGGAAAAGCGATACTTGTGTCAGGATGATTCGCACCGGATATCACAATGCCAGTATTACTGCTATTCAATGAGCTGTAAGCATTGTAACTGCTGCAAAACGTAACAGGGACAGCTGCAACGGAGTCAACGATGCTGTCGCCAGCAAGAAGGGGATACACAGGGCGTTCTTACTGCGTCCACATGCCAGAAAACCTCGGCAAATCTTTACGCAGTGCTTTAGGTTCAATTCAGACGGCTATGTGAAGTTGCTGAAGTCTGTTGTTGTCAATCCTTGGCTAGAGGTGGTTGCTACTGAAAAGCAATGTGTGGCAACAGGATACAATTTTTATCGGTCACTCATATCAGTTAACTGTGGACGTTGTCCCACGTGTAGACGTTTTGCAAAAAGCGCACAAGAGAAGTTAACGTTGCTTAAAATTTTGTAATAATTAATTTTGTTTATAGAAAATAATCATGATATACATGGATTTTCTAATACTGCTTTTGTACGTCACTAGCTTATATCACCCTCATTTCTTCCGTTCGATATGTACAACTTTAGTAGTATAGTTGCCATATTGGCGTCCCGTGTTCATAGCGAAATATTTACGAAGATCAATTTGAAATGCTATAGATAGCTTTCTGAGGTTTTATTGGGAAAAATATTGATTCACTATGTTGAATTCAAAAGAAGCAGAAGCCATGAAGCACAGAAAGAAGTAATTTTCATGATAGCCGAATAGTTTAACAAAATTGTAGAAACTGCAACACCGAAAATTCATGGGGTCATGAACGTTACTCTGTAAGAAATGTTTATGTAGGTTTTGGAAACTGGAATACAATCAATGTAATACGATATTTAGTGAAGAATTCGTTACGGCCAGAAGTGAGAAACTTGGATATTAGACGTTTTGAAGCGTCATTTTGGTTGGAAAATTGCATTTGGTCCGGGTACAAAAGCTAGTGGAGAAGAGCTTGTCATTACCATTAAAGTTTTGATACATACGGTGCATGAGTGTGAGAACTTTCAAGAAGGCAATTCGTCAAATCCTGATCAAGGTTTTTCTATATGGTGTATTTATATATTTAAAATAAATAACAATAAATTCAGTGAAATATATTGCTTAGTTCCTTGATAGGTGGCAGAAAAAAATTATGCTTTGTATTTCGCTAAATATATTTGTTTGAAGGAATAACATCAGTTTGTCATTGGAAACAGTTGACAAAACTAAAGGAATATCTGTCAACTTATGCTTTGTTCATTAATTCAAATCTAGATATTGAAATTGTACTTTATGACAAAGTAACTAGGCTTGAAGTGTGCAATATTTCTGCGATCAAGCAATTATATGAAATGAATAAAATTGTATTTCACAGACCAGCAAGTTTTCTGTCTGATGAGGTGCCAGTGATGCGGTGTAGAATTAATATTGTTGCAACAAGAATCGACCAGGATATTTCACATTTTGACTAACAACATTGTGGAGTATAACGCGAAGACAGGGACTGGAGAAGCATAGCAAGACATGACGAAACATTGAAACGTTGACACGAACAATGTATTTTGTATTTTCGCGATCCTAAGTCAAAAGAGGCACAGGTAAATCTATAGTATAGGCTTCTTAAAATGAAGCTTCTGGTTTCTTATCACATAAAACGATAAGTGGGTTATCTAAAGCATTCCATTGCACGTAATAATGAAAATCAATAATAAAACACGACTTGATAAAGGAATGTCAGGAATCGATGTTCAGAAAAGTAAAGGAAATGACTAAATTATAAAAAATTCTTGAAGTTAAAAAAAGTCAGATGTTCGTTACTTATAGTAGTTGGTTTATAAGCGACTTAAATTAATGTACACCAAATGTTTACAACAGAGAAAAGCTTCATGTAAACAATCTCTGAAGAAGGACCTTACGACGAAAGCCTAAATTGGCTTGAGACAGTGGGCATGCATCTAAATTCATATTTAACATATATATGTGTTTAATAAAGTCCTCTATTACGAGATCAATGTCTATATGTTTACTATAGTACCCCGTTATGAAATCAATGTATATATGTTTTATATAGTACCCTGTTATGGGATCAATTCATTCATTTTGCTTGATTTACGTCGATGATTGTAATTCTTCCTCATACAGCATAAATTCTGCGAAATTATGGTAAGTGTTATGGAGGAATATCTATTTCCTGACTTTGTTAAACATTTGCACAGGAATATATTCAGAAACATTAGGATATAGTACCAATTCGATTGAGACCGATTTGTATTTCCCTCTCTGCCTATCTCTCCCCTGAATATATACGTATATATATATATAT
>NC_068994.1:57275099-57276932 GCF_001194135.2 Octopus bimaculoides | reverse complement strand
GTACCAAAACATACACGTAGATATAAACTCCCATATATATATATATATATATATATATATATATATATATATATATATATTGTGTATACTCACACACACACACTCATATATGAAATATAATTACATTCACTACATTACTATTATTTCTTTTAGTAATGCGACACATTTATTTACTTCTTTATGGTTCTGCAATTTGAAGATTTGCTGCTAAGATGTGAGTGGGTTTCCCAAAGACATTAGCAGATTAAGTGTTGAAAATGGAAAATACAAAATAAACGGGCGTCTTCAACATAGTTAAAAGTAAATATACATCTTATACACTTACCATAGTTTCCAAATCCATTTACACATACTTGTCTATTCACACACATTTACATAAACGCTATCTCAGATATATTCCACATTTAACCTTATAATATACAGCCTCCATAATTCCTGTTAGTTGATATAATAATACTGATTTATAAACTCTGATCGATAAATTTCTAGATTCGAAATGTATTCATGAAATATCTACTTCAATGATTTCTCTCGTTTGGTAATTTGCTCTTAGATTTCCTGGAATTCAATGGCTGGAAGAACCCTATCAAAATGTAATCTCTCCTCATTTTACTATGAACAGGTTTGTCTTGCTGAGACTCACTTGTATTAAAAGGTTTTAAATATTCCACCATATCCAAGAGGCAACAGTTGGTATACAAAATCTAAACGACTTAGGAACTTAGAACTTCTTTTTTTTTTCCTATTTTATTATTAGCTAAAAGTCAATAAGATTTCGTATCTCAGTTCAAGTGAAAGTCGTTTTTATCTTTTATTTACTTGCACTAAAATCAAATTCTTCTCCATTAGTTATTTCCCAGTCTTTTATTCATCCTCATACAGTTTATTCCAACAGATTACCATTCCCTTTTTTTCTTTTTAGATCATTCTTTATTTTCTATTTTCTATCTCAGTTACTGCAATTCAATGCGAATTACTGAGGCATTCATTCGATAACAAGGGTCCGGATTCTACCGATTAATCTCCATTGAAAACTGCTTCAAACAATCAAAGATGTTAACTGCACCACTGAGACTAGCAGAGTCCCTGTCGTTTCCGATTGCTCTATCAGTTTCTGTATTTCCAAGTTGAAAATCTGATTCATAGACGAACGAATAATTCTTTTTACAATTCAACCCAAATTAGTTCCCTTGATCACCATTTTCAAAATCTCACATTAAAGATTGTCATTTTGAAGAGAATTGCGGACAACTGATTGTTATTTTTATTGATGTTGTTTGTGTTGCTTTCGTTATTTCTTATTGATGCTGGTAGAGTCAATGGCGTTGTTGTTATTGTTTCTGCTATGTTTTAGCCCCAGGTTATTCCTCGTGAAATGGAATGATCAAGAATACCAGCATTCCATTCCTTTCTACGTATATTAGAGCTTTCATTAACCGATGTAATATTCTAAGTATAACGGGTTGGGATTTGAGGGCTAATTGGTTGTTATTTCTAAAAGGTAATCACCTTCATAGGCTCGTGTTTGTGATTTTGTTGCTGAGGCTGGGTTTGGTGAACAACTGATTATGGCGGTCGCGATGCGGTTGACTTTTGGAAAATACAAACGTTCAAATCCAAAGTATTGTATTATCAAAAATTAAGCAAGACTGGCTGTGTGGTAAGTAGCTTGCTTACCAACCACATGGTTCCGGATTCAATCCCACTGCGTGGCACCTTGGGCGAGTGTCTTCTACTATAGCATCGGTCCTTGTGAATGGATTTGGTAGACGGAAACTGAAAGAAGCCCGTCGTATATATATATATATATGTATATATATATATATATATATA
>NC_068994.1:57271507-57274221 GCF_001194135.2 Octopus bimaculoides | reverse complement strand
TATATATATATGCATATATATATATGCATATATATATATATATATATATTTACAAACACACAAACACTTACTCACGCACATACGCAGCACACACACATATATACATACATACACACACACACAGTACACATTCGTTTATATACATATAAATCGATATAGGCACACATTCCAACAACGTGGTAACTATACACTTATCAAGTAGAACAGTTGTCCAGCTTTCATTTTATTGTGATTTATGATGGCAGCTTATCACTTGATCAATTTGTTGTGGATATCTCTATATGATATCTGTAAATTACAGCGTTATTGTCAAAGAGGTTCCATTAGAGATTTCAAAATAAAAAAGAAATATTACATCAAAATTTAATTTTTCATTTGACATTTACTGACTCAAACTACAAAATGTTCGCTATTGATTTTATTATAAATATCAGCTTCTAAATACTTCACTTGGGAAGCAACAATTTTACCTAGCATTCTACTTGGTCTTTCCATACTAGTTTTATTTCAATGTCTATGTCATATTTACACATATTCACACATGTGCTCTCTCACCCTCTAGCTCTCTCTTTCTCCATCTCCTTCCCTCTCGTATTTCCTTTGTCTCTCACCGCCTCTCTCTATTTATACACACACACACACACACACACACACACACACACACACACACATATTCATATAGACCAGATTCGCATATATTCGTATACACTACTTAGAGTCAGCAACATTTCGAAGTTACTTCCAAAAAAGTAAATGAAAATTTCTGACACTACATTTATTTTCAAGCCTTTAATTAATATTCACAGAATTTATGCACGTGAGATCTTTCATTTTGACTATATTTCACCTACAAATACACACAAAAGCACAAACAGACGCAGTCATACAAATACACGTGCCTACTGACACACAACCACGTATGCACTCTCACATGCACATACACATATGCACATACACATATGCACGTAATGACATGCTTCTCTGGTTAAAAATTTAGCTTCGAAATATCGTATTTTCAGTTTCATTTCCAATGTACGGCTTTCCGGTTGTGGAAATCTTTTGCGTAACATTAGCGGACCAAAACTCTGCGGAAATCTCCAAGAATTGTTCTGGTTTTAGGTTGATAAGCGTAATGGTCCCAGCATTCACCTTGCTGCATATAATAGAAAAACTGAGAATATGCTAAAAAGTATGAACTGGAAAGCATATTTCGAGAAAAGCACCGATAGGATAACAATAGTGGAATATTTCAGCTTCAAAAGCAGTGGATTATCTCCACAAAATAAATAAGTTCATTGAATGTATTTTATGCATTTTATTAATGTTTGAAAGATCGGGAATTGAACTATTACGAGTAACTTTGTGCTGTTGAGACTGATGCGAAAGTTGGATTTGCTTGCAAAATACGTCTGACGCACAGTAAAATCAAAATAAAATCCACTGGTATAGGACTTTACGAAAACAACGGACTTGTCTTATTCTATCTCATAAACAAACATTTTATAGACAAATTTCATAACATTTCTATTCATGAGAACTCAGAAAGTCACCAATTGTCACTTTTGAATAATTTGATAAAAAGCAAATTGCGATAAATTATATACCTGAAAATAGTAAATTTTTTAGCTCTGACACTTATGTGAAACCATGGAAATGATCACTCTGACTGTAAATTTTACGAATGGACAATATACAAAAACTAAAAGACCAACCGCTAACCAACAACCATATACATAGGTAGAATTGTATCCAATGTAGAAGAGAAAATAACACGAAATAAAATGATTTAATAATGCTACTCCAAGCAGAACTAACACAATAACGGAGACACACATCTTATCAGATAATAAATATAACTAAACATGAAAATAGAAATACCTGGATTAACCCTTTCCAGATATTAACTCTACCCACACGATGTTTAAACTTCCTTTAGACTTCTCAGTACGAATAACAACATTTTTTTAAACAAAAGCTCTGTTAATGCCAGAATTATGCTAAAATAATCGAATTAGCAATCCCTACATAGAACTAAATATCTACACATAAGCAACTCCAATGGACAACACAGTACGGTTTGATAAGAAAATACCTGTAAATAAATAATATACTCGCGACAGAAAATTCATGCAGGAAGTGCAAACGATTGTCTTAACTGGTACGTCACGTGTACTAAGATGCGCATTATCACTATGAATTTTCTTTCCTTTTTCCCCCTTTATTTTCTTTGTTAACTTCTTCATTTTCTTCTTTTTCTTTTTTCTTTCTGTCTTTCTTCCGCTTTTTTTCTATCACATGACCTTGTAAATGAACAATTAGGTGTGTTTATTTTAATGGCCTACCTATGTATACAGTGTGTTTCTCTACCCTGGGTGTCAGGAAGACACACGACAAGAAATTGAAACAGAATTGAAAGAAGATGCTAATAAAAAAAAAAAAAAAAATAACGTTCAACACGCTGTGTCATGTGGAACATGTGCATATGTTTCTTTTATGCAATATGCAGTTCTCATCAGAAATAACAGCACAACAAATGGCGAAGAGAAATAAGAAAAGTAGAATCAAAAAGCACGGATGCGCAGAATAACCAACTTCATACTTACAAGCATATACATACACACCACACACACACACACACAAAGACACACACACATATACATACACAAACGCATATATGTATATATACATATGTATATAAGTATATATATATATAT
>NC_068994.1:57269638-57270270 GCF_001194135.2 Octopus bimaculoides | reverse complement strand
TATATATATATATATATATATATATATATATATATATATGTATGTATACATATAAGTTCATACACGCACATACATATACATACATATATGTGCGTGTAGGTATGTACGTACACCTGTATGTATTTGTGTATGACTATTTATGTGATTGTACATTCGTATGCGTGCGCGTACCTATTTGCGCATGTGTCTGCTGTGTATATATTATATCCAACAACTAAGATGCAAAGGATCCTGAAATTGGTTTGAAAACTCTTTAATCATATCTCCTGCAGCTATTATGACCTTGCCTTTGATCGAAGATGCAAACTACAGCCTCATTAACTAGAAACTAACATACGAACAGAAACCGATCTAAAAATTTAAATTCATTCACTATAACCTAACATAGAGAAATGTTTATTTAATTAAAAACACACACACAGATAGCTTATTCGTGTTTTATACATACATACATACATACATACATACATACATACATGCATACATTCATACATAACTATCTATCTATCTATCTATCTATCTATCTATCTATCTATCTATCTATCTATCTATCTATCTAGCTGTATAGGTTTGGGGATTCATATTTATATAGATGTGTGTGCTTAGATTACATATATACATTCATATATATA
>NC_068994.1:57267092-57269060 GCF_001194135.2 Octopus bimaculoides | reverse complement strand
TATATATATATACATGCATCATGCATCATGCATACTCACACACACATATATGATATGGTGTTCTGTTGGCAGATTCGATAAAGCGTTGGAGGTTTCGGGTTGAGATTTTTTGCCATCGTGATTTAAAAACCAATGTCATATTATATGTCCACATTTCAATATCGAAGCATCAAACTATCTGCCATCCTGGTGCAAACTTCTCTGTCTCTTATTATCCTTTCCCTCTTTCGCTCTTTCTCCCCACTCCTCTCTCTCTCTCTCTCTCTGTGTCTCTCTCTTCATTTTTTGTAATCTCCTGGATGTTCTGCTGAGTCAATCCTAGTTAAATGGAAAGCCTTTCTGTCTAGTCTTGCCTGGGCACTAAAAACAATTAGTGAAGGAATGCTACACGGTGACATCATGTCAATCCCGATTGCATGTGTTTTAGTAATATATAACAGAGAGTAATGTAAAAAAAAAAGAGTGTATGAAGGCCGATCAGAAAATAAGACACACGCACAGCACACAGCGACACGCACAGGCACCACCACGCACAGGCGCCCCCACGCACTCTCAGACACACATAATTAGCGATAGACAGATAAACGGCTTAATACATTCCGAGTCAAATTTACATTGACACGTATACTCGCATGCTAATGTTCTTCAGTGAGACTCTCAAGAGAATTGTTCCTGTGTTCTGGTCTTTTAATGCACCGTATCAGAGAAAATTGCTATGCACTGAAAACATGACTACGTCCAATTTACTCTGCAATAAAAACAACAAAAAACTTTGCAATCAAGCTCGCTCTGAAGAAATCGGCAGTAAAAATAAAATTCGAAATAAGACACGGAAATAAGTTGCTGCAGTAATTATGTGGATAAATATTTGGATGTTATTGTATTTATGCCGATATAATATTCTTTACGTGTATGTCTTCATTAGAGCGTTCAATAAAAGTATAAACTAAGGGTATTATATATATATATATATTTTTTCTTTATTGGCCCACAGGGGGCTAAATATACAGGGGACAGACAAATGGATTAAGTCGATTACATCAACTCCAGTGTGTAACTGGTACTTATTTAATCGACCCCGAAAGGATGAAAGGCAAAGTCGACCTCGGCGTAATTTGTATTCAAAACGTAACGGCAGACGAAATACCGCTAATCATTTCGCCCTCTGGCATCCTAGCGTTTCTGCCAACTCGCCGCCTTATCTAAAACCAAAATTAAGGCAACTGTGGGGCGGTGACCTGGCAGAATCGTTACCACGCCAGAGGGCGAAATGATTGGCGGCATTTCGTCCGTATTTACTTTCTGCGTTCAAATTCCGTCGAAGTCGACTTTGCCTTTCATCCTCTCGGGGTCGATAAAATAAGTACCAGTTGAGCAGTGAGGTCGAAGTACTTGACTTAAGCCCCCACCCCCTCGAAGTTGCTGGCCTCGTGTAAAAGACTGAAACTGCTATTAATGTAGTATTTAAATCACAAATTTCAAGGCATTATTTTATGTTTCGAAAACCGAGCATTTCAACAGGTGCAATTTAGAGAATCATGTTTCCACGCCTACGCCATCGATCTGGTTGACTGTCAGGAGATCTGCTTTAAATTTTATGAATTCACTAAATGACACCAAACCTGCACCTCATCTGGTTTTGTCGTGTGTTATTCAAATTTTAGAGTAAAATAACACCGAAAAATAGATTCTCTGAGTGTTCTTCAATTAACCTTTAACTGTGTGTCTTGCATAATAACGACGACAAAAATTCAATCCAATCTGCTGTTTCCTTATGGCACTGGTTTCTCTAAATTATTGCTTGTGAATAGTAACGCGCTGTTACTATCCTCTTCCAGATATAGATTCGAAACCATTATAAAAATTATTTGCTTCTAAGGGAGCTCGACAACCCAAAACTCAAGATGCTTAGGTTTCTCTCTCTCTCTCTCTCTCTCTCTCTCTCTCTCTCTCTCTCTCTCTCTCTCT
>NC_068994.1:57254986-57256354 GCF_001194135.2 Octopus bimaculoides | reverse complement strand
TATATATATATATATATATATATATATATATATATATATATGTCTGTACGTGTGTATGTGTACGTATGTATGTATATATACATGTGTCTGTTCTACTTTCATTTTGAAAATTTCTCAACAATAGAGCAAGAGTCGGTTTCCAACCTAGAAAAACGGTTCATTCATTGGAATTTCGCAAAATCACTCAGTTTTTCTTCTTTATATCAATTCCATTGGTCATGATATCAAATACAACAACTTTATATTTTAAAGTAAATGTCAAAAAACATTTGGTTTCTTCATAACAAAATATGGATCCGTAATATATTTAAAGAACTATTCAATATTATCAATGTAACATTGGCAAGGATAGAAATATTTAATAACTCAACAAAATGCAAATTCCTGAATCGTAAAACAGTCTCTGTCGGATTTTGTCTTTTGCACACTTGGGTGTGCAAGTCTAAAATGAAAGAAAGTCAATATTGTATGATGGAGGAAGGCGGTGAGCTGGCAGAGTCGTTAGCGACCTGGGCAAAATTTTTGCGGCATTTCGTCCGTTTTTACATTCTGAGTTCAAATCCCACCGAGGTCCACACTGCTTTTCATCCTTTCGAGGTTGATTAAATAAGTACCATTTGAACATTGAGAGTCGATGTAATCGACTTAACCCCCACCTGAAAATTGCTGGCCTGGTGCCAAAATTTGAAATCAATATTGTCCGATGGAGTACTTATGGCATATTTCAAGAATA
Source organism: Octopus bimaculoides (assembly GCF_001194135.2). NCBI lineage: Eukaryota > Metazoa > Mollusca > Cephalopoda > Octopoda > Octopodidae > Octopus > Octopus bimaculoides. The sequence goes on along the minus strand of NC_068994.1, from coordinate 57,255,621 downwards.
TCCCATACATAGTGAGATGTTGTAATTGATATTACACATTTAAAAAATTTCATGCTGAAAAAATTTCTTATATTCTATCGTGTATCTTATTTTTAGGTGATATGAGTGTATGGTTTAGAAACTTAATTTAGAAGTAACGCCGCATATCTCCAGGAAACAGAGATACTGTAAAATACTTTTCTACTTGTATTCAATGCACAGCTCAAAGTGTATGGATTTTGAACGATACCCATCGACATTTGTGTTATTTCTTTCTTACGTATTCCTAATGGATTTAGACTAGTTTCTCAAAGATATATCAATCATTATACGCACATATAGACACGAGCACACACGCGCATATCCGCTCGCACACGCATGCACATACAGGTATGCTTGAATATACACATATGTGTATGTATGCATGTGTGTGTGTCTGTGTGTATACTTATAGGCATATACGCACAGGAATATTTTTAAATACATAGAAATATATATATATATATATATATATATATATATATATACATAACATATATATATATACATATATGTATACGTTCATACTTATACATATATTCATACTATCGCCTGCAAATATGTTACTATCTCTCCCTCTCTCCTCTCTCTCTCTCTCTCTCTCTCTCTATATATAT
>NC_068994.1:57248644-57254857 GCF_001194135.2 Octopus bimaculoides | reverse complement strand
TATATATATGCGCATGTGTGCATCTATCTGTGCGCTTATCCTCATATGTATGGTTGTATGTGTACACATCTTCAAAATGAAGATAAAGTAGAATGGTGTAGCCTCTCTGTGTGATTCTTGTTTATTTTTTCCGAAACTGAGAACGCACTTGAGTCATATATTCATTGTTCGTTCTCAGAGTTATGGTGTGAATATTTAGAATAATATTCACTTACATCATGCAGATTTTTAAAACTGTTACCGCACGTGTATACATGTATTCTCTTTATGCAAATATGTATGAAAAGGGAGGCTCGTTGCACTGTGATAGAAGCAGATAGAGCAGAAGACGGAGCTGTTAATACGTTCTAAAGCTAAGAAATGAATATTTTAAGAAAGACATTTTATTGTTAAACCTATTCATGTTGCATAATTAGTCAACTGAAATCTCGATAATAAATGTTTAGGGAAGAAATAAGAGATATTAATGAATGCGAAACAAGTTGAAATGAGATTCGCCTCTTTCTATTATATACTCCAAGTGTGAAATATATCTTTACTTAACGTATCAATATTTTTCAGACTTTTCCACCTTCAGAAACACATTTTTATCAGAAACGTGAGGCTTCTTGCCACACCGCACATACGTTCTTGAATGTTTAGTAAGCTAATGATAGCTTTCAGTTAACATAACTGGAATTCATTAACAGGTTAAAATAACTTTAAGTTTGCATTCACTTGAAGCGAACTTCTATTGTGTCATATTATGTTCCGCTTTAGCGCATGTTAACAGTTGGATCAGAGCAACTGTCCATAAATAATATAATTTATTATTCATTGACGCTCATTCAAAAGAATCCTATTATTTTCAATTGAATTGATTATGCCAAATATCCAAGGTTACGTAAGCGAACAGTGCTTGTGTATTTCATGTACAATTTACTTGTACAACCTTGTTCATGAACAGAGATAACTAATGTTGTTCACACATCATAGGTAGAAATCAATTTCTTCTCCAAGAAGCATTAGAGCCCGCACATTACTTCAGCTGTCAGCTTAGAGTTGAAGTAAAGCATTTATAAAATATTGTTTTATTTTGCTCTTAATGTTGGTTTAATTTCTTTTCTTCATTTCCACTTCATAAAAATAGTGGATAGCTTGAATGACAAGATTGAAATAGTTTTAAAACCAAACGAAAACTAAATAAATAGACAGAAATAAACAAAATATATATAGCAATCCCATTTGAAATTTATATTTTCGTTTTTACTTTTTTTTCGTGTCAAAACATATTTCAAATATAAAATGGAAATTTGTTTCATATCCATACACGTAAACGATTAAGTGCTCATACTTAAATATCTGTTTGTCAGCAATTACTTAGAAATATGAAGCAGAATAAAAAAGAAAAGAAATATTAAAATCTCTATAGGAGATGAATTTAATCGCCATAATCTTGAAAGGTCTGTATGAATATAGTTGAATTGAAAACCATTTTAATACAAAACACTCTGTTATAAATTCAACTGAAGCACGGTAATGAATAAATAGCTAGCTAAGTTGACGAACATTCGATTTGAAGGAGATATTTCAACACCTAAGGAATAGCACATTTATATTTGGATTATAGACGGTAGGAGTTCATGTCTTAATAATTTTCCGAAACGTTTGTTTTGTTGGTTACATTCTTTGTTTGTCAGAAGATACGCTACTGGTTGCTAGGATATGACCATTTCCATAAAAGAAAGAATATTCAGAATGCATCCCACGAGTGCTTCCTACATATTAGATACGGGCTATTGAGGAAAGGGAAATGTTCTTAAGCACATTCGCTGCTGGTATCAACGGCCTAAACAAACTAAGAATTTATGTTGAATATAAAAGATTTACGATAGAATCCGAAAATATTACTTTCCATAGGCACGTAAGACTTAACAAAGCAGAAAATCGTTTCCATAATCCAGCTATAACTGTTTTTAAAAGACTGTAAAGAGCAGTTATGAAAAATCGAAATATTTGAAAGTAAAGAGCAGCCATATTCATAAAACACATTCAAATTATTGACCAATCTGTGAGTTGAGATTGCATTGCCCCTTTTGTTAGAAATATAATGGTTTATGAACCTAAGAAATAGTTTAGTCTTTACTATCTGGAAGAAACACTATTGCATATAGTCGTTTCACCGCCTCTAGTAACACTTAATGTATTTCATATCTAAGAACCAGAATAAAGTACGTCCGTTACATACAAAGAAGAAACTGCTACGTATTTGGGAGACGAGCTAGAAATGGAAAGTAAAAGATTCTAGAAATTTTTGGAGATCATTAGTAGCTGTTCAGGTTCAATCTTTAACGTATTATTTGAATGATATTTAGATTCTAGTAAGTCAACTGATCTTATAGAAACTCTCTCCTCGCTCGCATAATTGCTAGAGATAATTATTATTTAAGTCTCCATCATAAAATTTTAACCAAATATTGTATAACAATTCAGTGATATCTATGAAGGTACATAACTGATGTGAGCACTTAACATCTATTGAATACACAGTGTGTGTGCATGATTGTGTATATGTATGTATATATAAAGAGGTGATAGATACAAATGTAGATATAGATAGCTACAAATATGTATATATATATACATACATATCGGTGCATAGCTATCTATGTCTATATATGTGTGTACAATTATGCATAGGTGTGTGTGTGTGTACTGCTATTCTTTGTATATCTCTATATATATATGAGTGTTTGTACGAGCGAACGTGTGCTAATGTCATTCATATTATTAAATTCTGTCACTCTGGTTTACCTGTCCATTCATTGTTACATCAGATTTAACACAAATAGCAATCTTAAGCTTAAATATGCCTAGAGTAATGTATAGATACATTTTCAAATATTTCCAATTACAATATGTTTAGCACATTGTAACTATCTTAGACTGGGTGGTTGTATTCAACTCTGAACAGACCTAATGTCTACCCAATAACTATAACGAACAATTCCGATCAAAATTGAAATGGTATACAATTAGAAACACGGAGATATTTCAATTTTATTTGTTTTCTTCAATATTCGCCTGGAAGATAACTTCATGTAACGCCATATATATTAAAGCTACATTAAGCTATTATTTCTCTAAGAAGGCTACTAATTATATAATAACAATAATAGAAATGGGCAATCTATTTAGGTCTGAGAACTTTTCCTTGCTCAAGCTGCAACTGTATAAACCGTTCAAAGTTGATCTTTCTGTTACCATACTACCGTTTTCTTTTCTCAAGTGATGTCGTACCCCAGTTTATACAGGATACGAAAGAAAATCCTCCCATAATTGACACGGCCTTCGAAGTGGCACAAACAAAGTTAAACCGATTGTAATGGTGTCTTCAAGGAGGTGGATGTTACATCGTTTATTTTACAGCTACATATTTTGGTTCGGACCCGATTACAGCGAGCATTCGCTGCACAAACGTTTACCAAGAATGGTTAAACCCGGGTTTTTGCCTGTGTATTCAATGTGGTTTTTTCCCGTTTCTAAGAGAAAGATTTATGAGCAATATTTATCTGATATCTGCCGAGGTCAACTTTGCTTTTCATCCTTTCAGATTCGATAAAATAAAACCCAGGTGAGCACTGGGCTCGATGTAAACGATTTACACTTACCCTCGAAATTGCTGGCTTTGTGCCACCCGAGTACTGGGATCGAGGTAACTGACTTACCTTGCATCTCGAAATTGCCAAAATTAGAAGAATTACTACTACTACTACTACTACTACTACTACTACTACTACTACTACTACTACTACTACTACTACTACTCTTGCCTGAAGTGGTTTTGAAATCCACTACTCCTGAGACGAAGCTTAGAGGATGTGTGGCACAGACAGAGATCAACTGAGGTGAAAGGTGGAGGAAGGTCTGCCACCTTCACACGAGTTTGCTGCATACCATCTTTATTGTCTTCAACTAAGGCAAAGCAAAGTCAGAAGGCAAAAAAGATGTTTACTACGTTGAAATACTTCAAACACATACAAGGTCTCAACAAGGTCTCTATATTTTCTACTCCAATGAAATAGAATTCTAACTCCATCGCTCAAACAAGTTTTCTACGTATTATTCTCTCAATCCCAATACTGTCTATATATCTTTTTATTTGTTCTTCTACAAAGATCTTATCTCTTCCCGATACCATTAAAAACCCTATTTCATATTTACGCTTCCATCACTTCTAATCCTTACTGCTACACATGTAATGACATCAACGGTCGACTGCTTCTCGTTATTCTAACGGTCCTCAAATTCTTTTCTTTAACAATTTAGCTTTTATCATTAAACATTTTTCTATATTCCATATTTCATTTTTCTTTCACTATTTGAATTGTTCACCGAAGATCCCTCCCAAAACTGAATTGCTTCACTAGCGGGATTTCTGTTGTACCTGAGTCCTGTTCTCGCTCTCAGTACTAGACACGGTTGTGTTAACTCCTTAATATCTTCATAGGTTAGGCTCCCTGTTATCAGTATTCAATAAATTGCGAATATCACCTGCATGATCTTCTTTAAATTTCGCTTCATGCATCATTTGTCAAAAACAATTACCGATTCAGACTGTTCCATCCTTAACTACATTTGAAAACAATTTTTTTTATCAAACTTCAATGAATCATAAAGCTTCCAAATTCCAATGAACCTACGAACCTTCAATATTGTATTTTTTGTATAGTGTTATGTTTTTTTTTCAGGATTCTTCATCGGTGTAGTGTTTGTTATCAATCAATTTCATGAACTGGTTTACAGTGCTTCAAAGATGATATGCCACAAAAACGGAAATAACTCCGTGATCCATAATCTGAAGCGGCGAAACTGCGCCCGTTGGAATGGAAACGATTTCAGTAGATACCCAAGCGTTAAGAATCAGAAATTTTGAAAGATGTCTTGGTGCAGAAACTCCTTAGGTTCAAAGTTATACTTCACAACACGCTGTGACATTTAAAGGGAGGTGTCAGTGTTCATCGAACCGTCCCTGTATAACCCATGATTTTCTATTAGTTATTCGATTAGGGAGCAGTTTAAAGATGGAGTCCTTCCGCATTAGTCTTGGGGTGCTGAAAAGATAAACAGGCAGTTGCTGAAATTTCAAGCATCCAATGATATTTGTTCTAAACAACGTTTGCTCTGGTGACATTTTCCTTATACAGATAATATTTTCAGATGATAAACCGATGCAAAAATGATTGGAAGAGAAAAACTTATTCACTATTCTACTCGTAATTTTCTTTAGTTAAACACATGGCATGACTTAGTATGCCTGCTGGTGTAGTTCTTTAAATGGGGCCCACTTTTTTTTTTATTGATGTCATACACCCAGGAACTAGTTAAAACTGAAATTGATTCAACAGGACATTGATTGCTGGCATTGTCATAAACGCTGAATTATTGTGGTAGATATGGTAACAAATATTGAAAGTGTGAAGGCGTGTGGCCTAGTGGTAAGGATGTTGCACTCACGATCGCTAGACCATGGGCTCAATTCCTGCTTGATCGGAACTGACCGAAGAGCAAACAAAAACAAAAACGATAACATACATTGACTTAAATCAATAAGTGAGAGAAGGAGAGAGAGAGACAGAGTGACAGAGATAGAGAGGGAGGTAGAGAAAGAGAGTGAGTGAGAGTGAGGAATAAAATAGGATTAATATATATTGTACAAAGAATGAGAAGTGTTTCTATTTCTTGATGACACTGTAAAAACGGATCATTGTGCGGTTTGGTTCCATTTTGTAAAAATAGACAATCAAATAAGGAAAAATGTCTATCGTATATCTGAATTAAAGAGGAAATGAATTTTAATTTATGGTTGCATGCTTGCTAAAAATGTTACAAGGGACTAAACACTTTTGTTCAAAAATAAGTCTACAGTGATGTAATTCTATTACTTTAAACTGTAAGAAGTGTAGAGTGCTGCCCAAAATAACATGCAAGTAAAAGATCGTGTACATTAAACTGTTAATGGATATGTGTAGGGAAGCAGCCGTTAAGGAGACTGAAATACAATATATTGAGCTAGAAATAATATATTTACAAGTGCAAACCTGAACATATACGAGCGCATCAAGCGCACCACATATATTTCTGTGTTTCAAAGTGTACCTTATTTCACATGAGCGTGTGTGTGTGTGTGTGTGTGTGTGTGTGTGTGTGTGTGTGTGTGTGTGTGTGTGTGTG
>NC_068994.1:57247061-57247988 GCF_001194135.2 Octopus bimaculoides | reverse complement strand
GTAGAATAATAAAAAGAAAGTTCTTGGTACTCTTTTATATATATTTGAAAATATGGGGCGGATAATTTTTATTTTAATCTTAATTATAATGTTTATAGTGAGTTACCCTGATATGAGTTCTGAGCCGTTTTCTAATTCACTGTTAGCATTTATTAAGATTAAAATAAAAAAATCACATATATATATATATATAACATATAAAAAGATATTTCGTTTTTGGATTTGGTTTGCAAGACTTTTTATGTGATTTCGTGTGTTGAAGCATATTCTGTTGTGTCTGGGGAGAGTCATTTTCTTATTGTACCTACCGGTGAGTGTGTTAAATCTTAAGGCACAGTAAGAAAATGACTCTCCCCAGACACAACAGAATACAAAAAGATATTATGATAATATATTAATATATTAAGATATATTGAATACATTATAATATAGGTGGCTATAGCAATTAAAACCTAAGAAGTAAAATTAATAAATGAGGGTGCAAAGTAGCACTTAAAATTGCTAGAAATGAGAGCTAAAATTTAACTCGAGCAGCCACACAAAAGCACTAACCTCATGAAATATTCGGGACTACGAGCAGGAAGCCACAATATCTTTCGTTGGCGAGATACACTCGCAGAATGAAATAGTTTGATAAAACCTTATCGCGTAATTTCGAAATTCCATCAAGATGATGTAGTCATATCGATGCGCTGGTAAATCTCTGTTCTTCTCCATTTTCTAATTATTTGCATTGGTTCTTCCTGCTGTTACCTGCGCTCGACGTATATGGTGTCCCTGCACTCCATTTGCTGAGGTTAACACAGGAAACGGATACTGATAGTATATACGGATATTTTATCCCTTAGTCGGTTACTATAACCGCTAACTCTCTCTCTCTCTCTCTCTCTCTCTCTTTCTCTATCTCTCTCCCCCTCTCTCTCTCCC
>NC_068994.1:57239728-57246494 GCF_001194135.2 Octopus bimaculoides | reverse complement strand
TATATATATATATATATATATGTTATTGCAATCTCTGAGTCTCCATCACTATTTCACTCTCTCCACCCTCTCTTGATTCTCTTCCTCTAAACATCATTAGAGAGCGAATTTTCCTTGCTTTTATTTCACTCAAGTCATTTCGCTGTTGTTGTTCCTAATTACTGAAAACAACTGTGACGCGTATACGAAAAATCAATATTCGAAACACTAATGTAGTTTTTGGTATTTTAAACTCACATATCTTACACAGCAGTGCTTCTATTTGTCCTGAAGTATTTTTCTTGTTTTGATTTTGTTTTCAGAATTATTAAAGTAAATATTAGAGAAGCGAAACCCCTAGCAACGATACTAAACAATCACATCTATTTTAATAAGTTTCTTCATGTGTGGTTTTTCTGTCATTGTCGGGAGAGGCGCTAAGAAGAATAAATAAGTAGGTTGAGTCAAGTAATGCCGGACTATGAAAAGCGAGCTGGTTTCCAGTGATTCAGTATAGACCTTCTCATATTGTAACAGTCTATTATTTTTTAACAATCATTAGTTACAAGAGACGAAGCGAATAAGCTAATGTTTAATATATAGCTTTTGTCATTTACAAGACACACAATCACACACATACATACACACGCACACTCATACATACATACGTACATACATACATACTGGTCCACGGCATTATGCTGAGATTCTATTCATCGACCGTGGAAAGGTGAATAGCAAATGAAAAGTAAAGCTGATTTCGGCGTTATTTGAACGCAGAACTCACAGAAGTGGAACAAATACCATAAGGTATTGTGTCTCTAATTTTTAAGAAGGCGTGAAGTGGATAACGCTATTGAGGTTTACAAGACGGTGTCCCATTCTTACCTGTGGGTAATAAAGAAATTGGCATTTCGTCTGCCGCTATGTTCTGAGTTTAAATTCTTCCGAGATCGACGTTGCCTTTCATCCTTTCCGGGGTCGATGGAATAAGTACCAGTTGAACACTGGAGTCGATGCAATCAACTTACCTCCTCTTCCGGACTTGGTGGCCTTGTGACAAATTTTAAAACCAACGAACTTGTACTCTGGTGGGTCAAAACTTAATAGTTATATTATTTTAAGCTATGTCCCCAACCTTTAATCATTGTTCAACAACATTTTCCTTTCTTCTATATAAGCATAAACTCATGCTTGCTCTGTTATGTATATTTCCCCTTATTTCCGTGCTTGTACTGTCTTCTATTATTGTCTTCTTTGCCTGCCTTCTTGTTTTAAGAAAAATATATATAATGTGTGATTAGATCTGATATGCTATATATCACAATAGAACTATGTGTGAGGAAAGTTTTGTCATTTATTAATATAATTTTATCCGAAACCAAATACATTATTGTCCTTCTGTTTTCTTACTTTCAACTTGACATAGATATTAAATTAATTTAATTAGCGTTGTCTCTGCTGGGGAAATTGTTCTTTTACATTCCATATATTAAATTCTGGGCATGAACGTCCATTCCTACGATTCAAAGTTTTCGTTAAACACAATGAAGAAATCTTAGAGGAAAACAAACATTAAGCTACGCGTAAATGCATATGCGGGACATATATGTGTTAACACTTTGAGCGCTAACAAACAAATCTTTCACGAAAATCGTCAGTAACATCATACCAAATGCGCAGAGACGATGTGTATTTTGTATGATGAGAAAGTGAGAGAATCGCTAAATGGTCTTTCGGACATCTAGAAAAAGTAACCAAAATTCCCTCAAAAATCCAACTGCACAGAGGGAGCCACATTGTATACGCTCAAATGTTCTCGCAAAATGGGAAAAATATGAGACACAATGATTACAGCTGACATGTTTTAATCATGGTTGTACCCAACCGGTGATGACCCAGAGTGAAACAATAACAGCAAATGTAAGTCAAAGACGAAAACTCAGCATGGTCAGTCGACATGTTAAAAATAGCATGTAAACCACCCTCCAAATACAATCCAACTTCTTAAATGATGTCGAACACATTCAGTAATATTGTAGTTGAGGGGTTCCCATACTTCTCCATTCAATTTACTCACTGGAAACTTGTTTACTCCACATCTGACTTGTTCTATATTTAAGAGATGAGGAATTATTTACATTTGACGAATATTTGTCCTCATCTTGCTTGTTGTTAACACAATGTTTCGTCTGATATACCCTCCAGCCTTCATCATGTGTCTTGGGGAAAGTTCGAACCTCGGTTCTCATTCCTAAGGTATTTTTCGATGTTGTTATTATTGTTATTATTATTCAGGTCACGTCCTGGAATCGAACTCGGAATCTTGGGGTTAGTAGCTCGAACTCTTAACCACTACGGCATCTGACCTTTTCAGTAATTTCATTTCATATTTCTACAACAAACAACTGACATAGAGGATAATTAAATTCAAATAAGAATAAAGAAATAACTTATAAACTAATGATTAGTATATACCGTAACCAAACAGTCCTAAACCATTCATATTCCTTCATTAAATACGTCTACATCAAATGTTCTTGTGGTCTCTGTTTCTTTTTTTAAATTATATAATTGAAAAAACTACAATCTGGAATCAGTAAATGCGTCCGTTGGATAGTGGAAATAAATGCTTGCTGTTCAGTTTGGAAACGCCTATTCTATATTCCTTACATCTGAAAACATAAGCTGGTTTTGTCGCAGTGGGGGACACCTTTTCTTTTAAGTATACTGGATCAAGTATAACTCGGTACTAACTAACACAACAACAACGATATTGGTATTTCTTAATCATCAAATCATTTGAATATTATAATAAATTAATCCATTATAATAAATTAATTAGGAGTTTATAAAGTAAATTTACTATTTCTTATCAGACATCGTTCTAAAAAATAGACTTCATTATTAGAGCATGGGAAATTATCGGTTACAAAATGAACCTATTTTATTTGATGCAAGCACAACCAAATGGAAATATTTAATTTAAAGACTATGGGAATCTCATTTCAGCAATCACATGAACTGAATATTGGATATTACTGAATCAATCCCTGTTTTTAAGGAAATTGGCAAAAAGTCGTTACATAGAATTTGGTCACTCTTTTGAAATATGTCTTTCTCGGCAGATATTGAGTACTTTGTACCTTGTGTTAATGATAACCTCCTGGGACTATTTTAAGAAGAATAAAATCTTAGAATCCTGGTATTCTAAGTATTTATGGTTTACATGGATGCCAAGAGAAAAGTTATTGAGAAGGGTTGTCTCAGAAATTTTTGATTTACCAATGCCTCATGGGAAGGTCTCTATTCAAACGGAAGACGTCAAACGCACTTTTCGGGAAATATTTACTTCATATTTTGTTGCAGATTTTGCGATGAATCATCTCACACAATCTTAACTCATTCATTATTCATTCATTTCTATTTTCGGCTTAGTCTTTTCAGCTGGTCTCCTCTTAATTTTCGTTTTGTTTGTGACATTTTCTTATTTTATTTATTACTGGTTTTGTATTTGTTTTTATTCTATAGGAATTGTCACAAATTAGATTTTGAATTCCTGCGTAAGCTTTTCAGACAGAAATACGTCAAGGAATGCTGGACGTTGATGGAATTCCTAAGCATTTCACTCTTTGAGACAGTAGCAAATAACAATCTTTGCACATTTCACACCTAAGAATTTGGGGATATATCAAAGGATTACAAAAGCATTAAAAATACATGCCCAGTGAATACTAAACTTATAACGGACTGACACGTTTGATTTGAAGGAGTAAATACCGGAAATGTAAAATGTCTGACAGAAAATGAGGTGAATAACTAATTAGAAAGATCTACAGTCAGATCCTACAATAATCGCTTCTACGAAATATATACAATATACGGGAATTAAATTCAAATTATTTAGCATTAGGGTGTTACAAATGTATGATAAGTTCGTTTAACCTGCGGGTTGTTGAATTCAGCGTTTCGTCGCTTGCTCTTAATTTTACTGGGATGGGAAGCGAAACGGAATCGAAAATAATAATAATAATAATAATAATAATAATAATAATAATAATAATAATAACAATAATAATAATAATAATAATAATAATAATAATAATAATAATAATAATAATAATAATAATAATAATAATAATAATAATAATAATAATAATAATAATAATAATAACAATAATAATAATAATAATAATAATAATAATAATAATAATAATAATAATAATAATAATAACAGTAATAATAATAATAATAATAATAATAATAATAATAATAATAATAATAATAATAATAATAACAGTAATAATAATAATAATGATGATAATAATTTTTATTTTTTTCCTTTTTCTCTCTATCTTTCTTCCCCTTTTCCTCTATCACATGACTTTGTAAATGAACAATCTGGTGCTTATTTTAATGGCCTACCAATGCATACAATGTGTCTGTCTTTGTATTGCCCCACGATATCCATCACCCTGATGGCATATAGTTTATTACTACTACTACTACTACTACTACTAAAAACAGAAACGAAAATGGCATAGTTTCCGAGGTTGTGTATATCCCATTGATATGAGCTTAGTATGTAATCGTCTTCAATTTTCTCGATTACGCAGAAATGTAATATAACAGCGAGATCGGACTTCCCATCAGTATCTACCCATTGCTGAAGTGCAGTTACACGTGTTGATATGGTGAGAGAACTATTTATTGCTCGGTATTATGAACGTATATGCATGTGCGATAATACAAACATTTAACTTAGTGTTACGGAACTTTCAATTATGAGTAACTGTTATGAGATTCATCGAACAGTTGACCTTGTGTCATTGTATCTCTGCGAAGTTTATTGAATATTGGAATTTGTATGAACATTTGACCTTTTAAGCAGCTCAATCTTTCCTTAACTTTTTGTTTACCATTGCAAAACAAAAACGAGTAGAAACCGGTTTGGCATTTTATAAATCTGTAATCTTTAGCAAAATTTTAAAACTACCACACGTTTTAATACTCAGGTGTATTTTTAAACCCCTCAAATAACTCTCATATATATATATACACACACACACACATGTACATGTTAATGACCGGCGGGGGACCCGTATTTCATTATGGAACCATAATTTACTACAAATATATTAAAAATTTTATAAGTCAGTTCTCTGTTCTACTGTGTTAGCAGTGCTATAAAACTATAGAAAATCTATAGAGATAACTTTAACAAGTGACACATACATGCTTCTACACATATACACATACACACATGCACACATATATCTATCTGCATATGTATATGTATACACATACACACACAGCATAGACACACACACAGCATAGACACACACACACACACACACACACACACACACACACAGACATATCGGTATCTAGTAAGATAAATTTCGAATGTGAAAATTTGAAAGGTAGATTGGTAAATATACATTGCCATAAATCTACATAAAATATTTAATTTAAAATTAAATAAAACATTCTATAGCTTATTCAACTCTGTCTATTTACCTTCCAATTTTAAGTTATATAATTGATTGATAAACTCAAAACTACAATTGTCTACAGAACGTATTAAATCTGTCAATTTCCAATTTCATTCAATTTCTCTGTTCCGCAAGTTAATTAATCCGAAGATCAGGCGGAATCTATATATAGATGGTGTCGTCTTGTATTTTTCCATGCGTATTACTCAAAGTCTTTTGTCTACATATTAAAAGTCATGTGATTGATTTTCTTCATTTATAGTTATTTTTCAAATCTTAAAATATTTATTGCAAATATCGTGAACACATCATATTTAACATTTTCATTTGAACTGTTATGTCAATTCATTGTTGAAATATTAATCTATTAATATTGACAAATGAGCTATTATTTTCAAATTCATCAAATCAGTACACGAAGTAAAGAAAACAAAAAAAAAAAAAGAAAAAGAAAGAAAGTATAAGAATGAACTTGGCATATTTCTTGCCTGAAAATGTTTCACAAATCATTTTTCTGTTCAATAGTATTTCTGCAAAATTTATTTTCCACCCAAGATTGTGCAGCGTATTTCGATGTAATTCCAACTAGACTAACATGTCATTCTGGGAAGGTATAAAATAAACGCCCTCTACCGATGCTTCTGAACCTAAATCTGGCACTCCGTCTGTTACGACGATGAGTTCATCTGAACCTAAATCTGGCCCGTGAAATTAACTTACAAGCGGCTCCACACCCCACAGACACCCGTACACTTAACGTAGTTCTCAGAGTGATTCTGCGTGACCGTGAACGTAGCAAGACTGGGCCTTGGAATTACAGGTACAACACATTGTTTTTTTAACTGACTGAACTGATGCAACGTGAAATAAAGTGTCTTGCTCAATGAGCCAAGGCACCACTGCGAATTGAACTCATGACCATTTGGTCGTAAAGCGAATATCCTAAACACTAGACCACGCACCTTCTCAGTGCTTCTTCTGCTCTTCTGGTAAAAGTGTTCATAAAGCGTCACCATTCGGTATAAAACTATTTCCAGTGCACATGTCTTCTACATAAATTAAGGTGATCATCGGCACTGCATCACTGGTGTTGCTGTTTCGATCAAGGTCCATTAGGATTGATTTAGCTTATGGTGATCACCCTATCCATATTTGCATATGGTATATGAAGATACATTTTTATACAAGAAGTTGCTTTCTTTAAGACGTTGGAGTGTATCTTAAAGGACCTTTCGATGTTACTTCTTTTAAGACGTTGGAGTGTATCTTAAAGGACACTTCGATGTTACTTC
>NC_068994.1:57228663-57239718 GCF_001194135.2 Octopus bimaculoides | reverse complement strand
TATCTTAAAGGACACTTCGATGTTACTTCTTTTAAGACGTTGGAGTGTATCTTAAAGGACATTTCGATGTTACTTCTGGCAATTATAGCAAAACACTGGAAGTTCTATCATCGTTCATATTATGCCCAATTGTTGCACAATTGATAGGTGTATCTTGCTACAGTAGCAATTCTCTGCACTTGAGACTTTCGAAATGTAACTCATTGATTGGGAAGTCACCGTATCCAATCGATTGGTTGATATTTTACTATTATAGCATCCATTGCCGCACTAACAGCACATTAAATTTGTCCTAAATCCGTTAAAGATGGTACGCAGTATTCAACAAATCAGAAGGCGGCGAGCTGACAGGATCGTTGGCAGTAATTTTGAGCGGTATTTCGTCCATTTTGTTACGTTCTGAGTTCAGATTTCACCAAGGTCGACTTTGCTTTAACCCTTTCGTGGCGGGCATTGGCGTCGATCTAATCGACTTCCTCTTCTCCGCGAACATGTTGATCTTGCACCAAAATTAGAAACCAACATTTAACAGAACGTAAGACGGTGAGCTGGCAGAACCCGCCGGGCAAATAAATGGTTAGCATTTACCTTCTGAATTCAAGATCCACCGAGGTCGACTTTGATCGTCATTCTTTCAGGGCCGATAAAATAAGTTCTAGGTGAGCAGTGGGGTCGACGTAATCGATCAGTCCCCACGCTCAAAATTAATTGCTAGCCTTGTACCAAGTTTGAAACCAATATTTAACAGATGAGATTTGAAAAATCACAAAATTTTGTAGTCCCAGATATATTTAAGAAGATGAATGACTCAAAGTTCAAATGCATTATTACTACACGTCTCTTGAGATCGAGGCAGACTGTGAATTATTCCCCTTAATGTTTAACAAAAGAAATATCAGACAATTAACTGATATAACTGTATAAATGGTTTGGTAGCGGTTACCCAGCGTTATCGAAGTCCAATGACGATGGAGAACCGTTAAAATATAAAACAATAAATATTTAACTGCAACACCTTCCAGCTATGTGTCTGTCTCCTGATATTTGTATCATTACAACACATTTGTAGTGATAATAGAACTGATCGATCAAGTTTCGCCTCCGGTTACGCATCAGTGGTTATTGACGATGAAGCTAGTTTAGAAAATAATGCAATGTTATTACAAAATTGTATGACATTATTTACATTTTCCATCAATCTGTATTTTTTTTGCTTTTTTTTCTTTGTATTCAGCCTTGCAAAGCCCAACAAAGAAATATCTTCATGGTCGTCCATCGACCTGTTACAAATAGCAGCTAAATATACTTTCAAAGACACTACTGTCTTGGGGGTAAAAAAGAGAACAGTAAATTTACTCATAGTTCGCAAAGAAAACGTGGCATGGCCAATGCTAGAAGGTATCTTTTCAACGTTAGTTTGCTCAAACAGAACTGACCTGATGGCGAATCAACGATGGGAGCGAGAGACAAAGCGGTAGGAGTAGCATTAGTAACAACAACAAGAAGGTCAACGACAGTATCAGAAGAAAAACGCCAACTGAACAGTAAAACACCACCGCCGTCCCTAACGGCATCACCACTAACAGCGTCGTCATTAGCACAACCACCAACACCACCACCACCAACAACTCCAGCAGGAGGACCACTATGAACGGCAACACTAATACCATCACGAACAACACTACCGCCACCACCACCACCAACATCACCAACAGCAACAACAGCAACACTACCGATAAAAACAACGACACCAACGGCGCCATTATCAACACCTCCTGAGACATTTGAATTTTTTTATCTTGACGTTAAGGTAGAGAATTAAAACGTATTGTAATGAGAGAAATACCAGGAGACAGACCGATGACCGGAAGCTGTTACATATTTATTCTTTTTATGTTTTACCGGTTTCCTTTCGTTGATGGACGACAGCGATGCAGGGGGAATCACTTTTAAGTATTTTTGTCAATAATATCGACCGCCGTAGTTTGTTCATTATTTATTTTATCGAACAGATAAGCAGAGTAAATTAATGACGGTATCTGTGACGGAAGAGGACACTATATGTAAGTTTTGTACAACGCACCGATTGCTCGAATATACTTTAGTGCTCACGGAAACACAGTTAAACAGAAATACGCAAACAGAAATACGCAAACGTGAAAGCATACACAAACCCATTCACGTGCACAAACTGGCGCGCGTACACACAAACACATACACTTGTTTTTTGCAATATTTTGTGGTTATCTCACGAAGAGAGAAAGAACCGGTTTCTAGACCAGAAAATTACGTTTTCCCTTGAATTGAAGTTGCTGTTATGTGTATTTGTATGCACTTGTTTCTGTTTATGTATGCATGTAGATAAACATGTATGTATATGCAATTGTACGTTTGAACGCGTCTCATGTAGTGTAGTGGTTAGGTTTCCTGGCTTTCCCTCGGGTTCGATTCCCGGCATGGGAACAACATTATTGTACACTGGAGGTGCCCCAGCATGATCACGATTTACGATCATTTTTTGCTTTTCATTTGAAAAGGAAGGTGTGGCTGGAGAAGAGGTGTCTGATGAAGAGTATGTTCAAAAAGAGATGGAAGCATGTTGCACGAGTGTTGTGCGTGCAAGGAGCCGTGTGAATAGGCTATAAAAGAAGAACAAAACAGGTACCAGCGATAGATCGGGGATTGTGGGGTCGAAGCGTGGCCTGATCATCGCTACATTTGTGCTGTCTCTATATTGTTAATTTCATTCGATTTCTTTATATATAAATTTTATATTCATATTTTATGTAAAATCATAACGTATTACTGATCGCAACCAGTTGTTTTGTCCATTTCTGTGTTTGGCCCCCTGTGGGCAATAAAGAAATTGGTATTGCGTCTGTCTTTACGTTCTGAGTTCAAATTCCGCGGAGGTCGACTTTGCCTTTCATCCTTTCGGGGTTGATAAATTAAGTACCAGTTGCGTACTAGGGTAGATCTAATTGACTGGCCCCCTACCCCAAAATTTTGGGCCTTGTGCCTAGAGTAGAAAAGAATATAACATTGTTAATTATTCCGTTAATATCTAAAGACTTTGCAGAATTTTGATGGACATTCTGCTACTGGAATTTCCTGGATATAATGCCACGGTGCCGAATTTTCTTTTGGTGGCTCGCAAATATTCCGAAGTTACATACTGCGAAAATTGATTTATTTTTTTAAAACTATGCTTTGACGGTAAGACTTCGAGTGTTCCATTCTGACATATAATAATTTTAAAATATGACATATTAAATGAACAATCTTCATCATATTTCTACGCTAGGGTGCGAACATCTGTGCCAAGAAATACTAAGCTTTTTCTGATAAATATATAACACTAATTGTATAAAATGAATTGACCTTCCTTTATTAAAAGTGTATTATTATGAATAATTGTCAGCTTTCAT
Source organism: Octopus bimaculoides (assembly GCF_001194135.2). Lineage (NCBI taxonomy): Eukaryota > Metazoa > Mollusca > Cephalopoda > Octopoda > Octopodidae > Octopus > Octopus bimaculoides. The sequence goes on along the minus strand of NC_068994.1, from coordinate 57,236,290 downwards.
CTATAAATATTCGAAGCAAATTAAGAAGCGAACCGATAAATTGAAGGCTAAATTTCATTTTGCGTTCGATAGAAATGATAAAATTATTCTAAGCATGTGTTCTGATCATTAAAGATTGAATGCAATCTTATTAGATAGTCTCATTAGTTTGCACTATATATCTTTTGAGGTATCTTATCTCGCGTGAAATAGTGTAGCTTCTGCGCACAACCAACATTACTAAGTGAGAATCAAATGGATTATAAGTGACACGATAGAAACGAGTCAATTTTCGTATTGGAATGACTGCGAACATATAAAGAGCGTGTTACAATGACATTATCTGAAAGATATCATCTTACTTTCATGCTTATATTTCAGGAGGATACAATTATATGGGCGAAAGTTCAATCAAGGATACGTCAACTTCTATTAGTCTAGATTGATGTAGTGTAAGGGTCTAATTCTCATGTAAAACATGTTTGGTTGCGGTAATCTTATGTAGTTGTTTGGAATTGTTACTAAATATTTTTACCAAATAGATGAACATGTAATCAAATACATACATACATACATATGTATATATGTATGTATATACATATATATATATGTATGTATATAAATATATGTATATATGTATGTGTACCCACGAACACACACACGCACACACACACACTTAAATATATACATGCGGGTGTGTGTGTGAAGGTGCTTTAAGTCTCCATGTTAGTATGTTAGGTTCTGCTGTAAACGTTGCTTTCGAATTTTTGGCGCAAGGCCAGCAATTTCAGGGGTAAGGGCTCCATTATATCGACACCAGTGTTGATCTGGAACTTATTTTACCATTCCCGAAAGGATCAATCGGGAAGTCTACTTCAACAGAATTCGAACTCAGAACGCACACATAGAGGACATGCCATTAAGCATTTTTCCCGGCGTCCTAACCATTCTGCCAGCTCACTGCCTTTTGTTTCTACTGCAGCAAATCATCGATCCAGCTTCTATTAAGTCAAGCTTTCATTCACGCACAAGACTAGTCTAGAACCGAACCTATAGCAAAAGCACTTTTCCTAAATGCCACGCAGTTGATCGAAAATATGACCTTATGGTTGAGAAGTAAACTTCTTAATCCCTGAAACACGCCTGTCCCCCCACACACATACACACACACACAGTGATTACAAACACAAACAAACATAACCTTATCAAAAATCCAGAAAGAATCAGGGACATTTCAACGATCTATGTGATAATCCCTCTATAATTGATGATAAAATTATCTCTGGACAACCGCAAAAGAAGAATTTGACAGAAATGATGAATGAGTGAATCATTGAGGAGATAATATATACAGTGAAAGAGATAAACATAAGCAAAGCTCCGGGTTTCGATGATGGAATACCGGTTGAATTGATTCGCTTTGGAGGAGATAATATTGCTATGGCAAAGGGAAAAAAAAAAAATGTAAAGTTACCTTCTCGATCCATGCCAAGCTCACGAGGGCCGGTTTTCCAGATTCATGGTTTCATGGCGTATATATTCCTCATCTGGATGGGACGTCGCAGGATTACTCATTTTGCCGGGTGAGGGGACTGGAGCAACATGAAATGAAGTGTCTTGCTCAAGAACACGACGCAATTAGCTTTATATAGGAGTTAGTAAAAATAAAAACCCTCAATGACTTTTGGGCCACCTTATACATACATACATACATACATGCATACATACATACCCACACACATCACACACACATATACAGACATATGTATATATGCATGTATGAAACCGGTTTCTGTATTTGTTTGTGCTTTTGTATTGGTACACAAGCCGAGGTAGAAGTATTTCCGTTCGTGTTCGTTCTTGAGGAATCTAACTGTAGAATCAGACCAATGTCTGGTGTGAGATTATCAGCAGTAGTCTGCTCATGAGTACGGTGTAGAAATGAGACTGCTTTGTCAAACTCTATTGTAATTGCGGTTAGGCTGTAATGACCGCATTAGATCGTTCTGTCATTTATTAAAAAAAATATGTAGGAGAGGACAAAGTATAAGAATATAACAAAACTATCGACAAAATGAATCTTGCCTCCATGTTAAAATACACCAAAGCAATTTAACCTTTGTCTTTGCACAAAAACTACTTGGCAATGATAAATGGCCGTGGTCACTTATATAAATATATATCAGTTTTCCTTATATATTTTATGTATTCGTGAGAATATTGGTTTCACTTAAAGTAGCTTTATGTTATACGCAGTTCTAGAATATATAGATATAAAAAAAAACATTCGAGTGTTTTCAATAATGCTTCCATAACGGCAGTCACATGATTGTACAATGGCACTCATGTGATAGATCTCCGAATTATAGCTATCAAAGGAAAATAAAGGACATTTGCACCAAGTTTTCTCCAAAATTTTATATTTTGGTGCCACATATTTTTTAATGATGGTATCTTAGATAAAGTAACCACTGATAATTATCTTAAACATAGTTGCTTTCAGCTACAGATGTAATGGTATAAAAATGACCTCTATGTATCTTCGGCAATATTTCTTCGTATACTTCTAGAGTGAAATTATATCTCTAATAAGAATACGTAAAAGAAAAAAAGCATAGAAGAAATATATGAATTAGAAACTCTATTTGGAAAGCAAAATAAAATATTCAGATACGTTAGAAGCCCTATCTCGATGTCACCAATCAAAACTCAGTATTAATGATTCTGTTTTTAATCTTCAATACTCGGTAAGTTCAACATTTCTTGGAGTATATCATCAGGCTTAAATAAAAAATATTATTAGAAGAACAAATCGCATATTACAACAATATATTGTAAAGATTTCTCTGCATTCCCGCAAGCACGAAATTATAGACAATGCACAGAGCACGTGCGCGCTCGCATACGCACACGTACTTTAACATACACATGTTTTCAAACAAACACATTCATCTATGTATCTACAGACACATACACACACAAGCACATCCCTTTCCATATCCTGTCAAATAGGACGTTGTGGATCTACTTACAATGTATTCGACACTCCACCTTCTCTAGAATTATTCTTCATTACCATGCTTGTATATGACACTAACGATTATATTTATGCTCTTCCTTTCATGTTACCCTTCATAGATTCGGCTACCCCTCATTAAATTAGAATCCTTGTTTAGGGGCTTCTAATCCATGGAGGTTTTGTTACATGCACTCACACACACACATACACACACACACATACACACACACACACATATATATATACATTATATATACATATGCATCATGTACATCTATATATATATGTATGTACATACACAAACACGCACACACACACAGACACACATGTATTTATATAAAGCAAATAAGTAAGAAAGATGTCAAGGTATTAATGCAATACAGCCGTTTCAGGTGGCACTATTTAATCGAAGAATCGAACAAATTTGCATTTTGCAACTGAAAATGGCGCTGTATTTCAAATTGATGTAACGCTTGCATTGTTCGATAAATGTAGCCACACGAAACTGCCGCATTGCGTTAATATCCTGACATCCTTGTTATTTATTTGTTTTTAATTCACCTTACTTTGAGTCTTGCGGATAATACCCAACTGGCTTGGTGCATCAACTAAAGCACCTTATTCAACTGAATCATAATTATTTTATATATATATATATATATATATAGCTATATTACAGGAGCAAGGGCGGAAACAATCTATCTCCAGCGTACTTAAATTGCCGATGCCTTCAAGGAAGAAGGCTTAATTTCTGCTTTAATCCAGAAATTTGAACCAATTCACAGTTAACGTGAGGTCTTTTTGATTTTCTTTCACTGTCCCGCTTTCAGCCATGTGTGTATTTATCTGGAGATTTTTGAAGGTATCGGGTCCCCTAATACAATTATATGCATATGTATATTATTATTAATTTAGCGTATAAACTGCCGTTGGCATTTTGAAAGTATGTCAGTGTAGAAAATGGGTATTAATAACTCCATGTTTAGCTGTGTATAACATACAGGCGTTGAAATTGCTTCTGTTTGTCATTTTGTACGCGGGCGATGTCAGCGCGTTGGAAAATATATACATACGCATATGAAAGTGTCACAAAGAAAACTTGATATATAATGGAATTTGCAGGTTGTCACTACGTAGGTAGAGAAGAAATACGTGCGTGTTTGGATACATACACATAACTATATATATATATATATATATATATATATATATATATATATGTATGTATAAACATATATACACATATATGTATGTAGGTATGTATGTATAAAGAGGGACAAGTATAAATCCATTAAATGCAATGCATACATATTTATACATATTTGTGTGCATATTTCTGTGTATATGTATGTATATATAAAGTATACTCACACACATATATGTATGTATACACGCACATTATATATATATATAGGAATGTGTGTGTGTGTGTGTGTGTGTGTGTAGGTATGAGTAAATAATTAGCTAAATAGTCATCTCAAAAGACGATGGAATGGAGAAAGTATGTAAAAAACTTTTTGTAAAAATAAACGCAAATATCTTTTGCATTTATGTAGGTTTCTTATTAAATAACAACAATACTTTGGAGTAACTTGTTCCACATGACCTTTGGATTCTTCTATTCTTCAGTTATGATAGCATAGTCTGGTGTAGAAACGTGCAGCAGACTTCTCTCTCTCACTCTCTCTCTCTCTCTCACTCTCTCTCTCTCTCTCTCTCTATCTTTGTCTCTCTTTCTCTCTCCTTCTCTCCATTCTGCTCCATTACATTTGTGACATTTAAAGTCTAAGTTAGAAACATTCAAATGCAATCACAATCCTATTGACATCTTTTGAAATTTCGAAATCTCTGTCTTTCTGTCTTCTACTTCACATTTCATGTTTTTTTTTGTGTGTGTGTTTGTTTATGATCTGGTTGTTTGTTTTATTATTTATGAAATATATAGAATTCTGTACACGTCCACACAGATACATACACTGATACATTTGCAACACACACACACACACACACACACACACACAGAGAAACACACGCATGTATACACGCTAAAAAACGCACAAAATGCACTTCACTTCCCAGTGAGGATGTACCCGAAAACTTTAAATAAATGAAGCTGGGTTGTTCGAAGTAAGAAGAAAAAAAATATTCGCAGAAACCATGTAGTAATATTATTTGATTACACAAAGGTATTTCATTCCATTCCACTCCGATGGCTATAGAAGTCACAACATCCGTTAAAAGTACCTGTTGCCTTAGTTACTGCCATCGAAATGCTTATCAAACCCTTGTCAACAATCCTCGTTCTCGTAACTGGAAATGGAACGATTATCTCTGATATTTATGTATATTCCAACGTGAATATTCCGAGGTGACAGTCTGCTGGTCTTTTTGTTTATTTTGTCATAAAATCCGCTGTCATTTCTCCACGGTCTAGAGTCTACAGCAAGAAGAGACATTAATTTATCGCATAACTTCTTTGTGGACGAACTAAAAATCTACCTCTAAACTATTTACAATTCTCAGAAACAGCTGGATTTAGTCACAGTATTTTCCTTTGAAATACGGATGGAGTTTGACCCCCCCCCCAACCAAACGTTCGTATTTAGCAATTAAGTACAATGAAACTGCTCCCCAAATACAAAACGTTTGCGTTCATGTTATCTCTGTTTGGTTCTGCACTCCTTCGAAACCTCTTTCTTTTCTGCCATCATTACAAATCCGCTTTAATCTCAATATTTATTTCTTCACTTATTCATGTTAGTAAGTGTCTTACTGATAATCTGGGGTATTAGAGTTTTCTAGCAAAGAACGAGATGCTTTTAAGCATTCCACAGCCTTAATCAATAATTGGAAAATACGCAAAACATTTCTTAAGTTCAGCATGTAACTCTTATCATTGTTCTACTTCAGGTTCCAGCAAGGATCATCGTTTCAGTGTTAGAAACCAGCGCCTTCTTTCTAGTAAAATACACGAACATACACACATATATGTGTGTGTGTGTGTGTGTGTGTGTGTGCCTGTGTATTTGACGGACTTCTGTACAGGTTCCGCCTACTATATTAACTCAGAAATGATTGGTCGATTCGGTCTACAATATTATAATTCTCAGTCTTTATCTGATATACGTCAGATTAACAAGGCAAGGCAAAACCGAAAAGAAACGGATTTTAAAGAATTTAAAGGTAGATGATTAAACCTCAAGAATTTGTGTCTACCATTTTATAGGCGCTGTGGTATTTAATCCACCAAGTTTGTTCACAACCATTATTTGGTATATCATCTCCTAATTCTCTAAGACAACTCCTCTGAACTTGAACAATCTACTTATGTTTACGTCTTTCAATGATCGAATGTTCAAAGGTGTATTTGTCCTTGTTTCTAAAACGAGAGAGAAAGAGAGAGAGAGAGAAAAAAGCTGATATGTCAATGAGGGGAATAAATCTTAATTTAGATATGAGTGAGTTGCCTACATATGGTTTCGTCTTGTCAAGTGTTCTGTAGAATAGATTATTCTTCCTGTCTATTCAGGTATGAAGTCAATGTCTATTGCTTTGGCATTTCAATGGTGGAACCACTCACTAAAATAAATGTATATACATCACAGACAGACACAAACAGGCGAAAACATCACGCATAAGCATCAACACAAAGATCATACACATGTATGTGTGATATGTGTGTCTGTGTATATGTATATTCATATATACACACATACATATATATATATGTGTGTATACTTACAGTATATATAGGTATGCGTGTATACTTACAGTATATATATATGTATGTATATATATATGTGTAAATATTTCTCTACATATAATGTATATATATATATGTGTGTGTGTCCGTTTATGTGTATGTGTGTGTTTGTGTGTTGCGCGGGCACAGAAATATAACGTGGGTGCGCGTCTGTCTGTCTGTTTGTCTGTTATCACATATATATATACACAACAATCGTTGGTTAGATATTTCTGACGGCGCAATTACTGGTTCACTGCATTTCTGATTATGAGTATGACAAAGGAGTGTCTAACTCAATGCTAAATAATTATTTCATGAGAGTTATGCACACACACACACACACACACACACACACACACACACACACACACACACACACACACACACACACACACACACACACACACACACACACACACATATATATATATGTATATATATATATATATATATAAACGACCCTCAACGCGGTTCCTGCATAGCCAGCTTCGCTCATGGCCTACTTTACTATATTAACCAACATAAGTGAAAGCCTTGTAAAATGTTATAAGCAATATTGTGTCGTACTTGATACCTTTAAAGATTCAGGTAACCCCACCCGCAAGGAAGTATTGGGCTCACGTCTGGGACAGAACTCTTGCAGCACTCACTAAATTCCGATACCATATTCTGAAAACAGCCACTCGACTAACCGACTTTAAGGCACATAGGACACACAATCCAGCCATTAGATTACCAGTCACCCTTAGGAATCTTCTCTGCTCATATTTCACACGAAGCTAGTGACTTGCAGTGGATAAAAGCAACAAGAATGGCGTCACTATAGACGGCTCCGAAAAGCTTGCCATCTCCATAGACATTGCTACATGTTCCAGGTTCTACAA
>NC_068994.1:57216256-57226468 GCF_001194135.2 Octopus bimaculoides | reverse complement strand
TATATATTGTTGGCAATCCGTCGCTTACGACGTCGAGGGTTCCAGTTGATCCGATCAACGGAACAGCCTGCTCGTGAAATTAATGTGCAAGTGGCTGAGCACTCCACAGACACATGTACCCTTAACATAGTTCTCGTGGAATTACAGGCACAACAGAAATAGGAAGTAAGAGTGAGAGAAAGTTGTGGTGAAAGAGTACAGCAGGGTTCGCCACCATCCCCTGCCTGAGCCTCGTGGAGCTTTAGGTGTTTTCGCTCAATAAACACTCACTACGCCCGGTCTGGGAATCGAAACCGCGATCCTATGACCGCGAGTCCGCTGCCCTAACCACTGGGCCATTGTACCTCCACATACATACATACATACATATGTATCACTATTATATGTCATCCTTCATGAGCAGGTGTCAATAAGATAAGTGGCAGCAGAGTATTAAAATCGATCTTTTCGGCAGAATTCTTGCTCAAATTGAATCGATTGTTTTCTTCTCTCAAAAGCACTGGCCTTATGCCTCTGCTATAAATCATTATTCGAATGTGTGTGCACAAAGTGAAGCATTACAAATTGTGTACAACCTGCAAATACGTTACGTTTGAAACACTGGAATGTAATACCACTTGTTACATGTACTGTACTGTAGTTTGCAATTGCTGTGCATATATTTAGCGTACGTCTTTAAACATATCTTCCCGTACACATGAAGGGTATTGGGTCACATCTGACTCATATTTATGGAATTTCTCAAATTTCACAGTCGTCTGCTTTAGCCAAAGTGGAACATTAATTTTCGATTGTCAGATGTTTATTGAACTGACTCACAACTATCGATATATGTATGATATTTAGTTTTTTTTCCTACATCCATGCTGAACATACCAACCAGTTGATTTTTTTCCTATCTCCGCTATAGTGAATGGAATATTTCATTTCTATCGTAACCTATGAAATTGTCACCTACATACGTGATTGATGTCTGCTTTACAAACATTTCGTTCCCATGTGCTCAAGTAAAATATGGTTACACAAATTTGACGAGTGTCTCCACTTCCTCTTAACAACATGGCGATGGTTATAGCATTTCTACCTTAAACAAAATTTTCGGATTTTTATTCTCTTTATAATTTTGTTTCTGTTGAGTAGCAGTTGTCGGTGTTGACCCTTATTCCGTCGTTACGCTGAAACATAGACCAAATTTCCCTGTTGCTAAAATAATATCAGTGAAAGCGTATATTAACATAAGACTTCCTTTAATATTATCATGCAACCTTTTATGTCGGTTTGTTGACATGTTTGCAAAGACACAATGTAAACTTCCCAGAAAATAACATTATCTCCTCCATTATCATACATTCATTGCATGCATGCAAGAACAACAAACCCGATACAAACTATATATGTATAGTGAAAATATTTTTTGCTGGTTCAAATTTCCCTTCTTTTGAAGTTTACAATATATTTATTTATTTATGAGCTTTTTTGCATTAATTTAAATACCAACTATTAATAAAACAAACTTCAGAACATTAAAGTATTGATTTTAGACACAGAATATATTCATGGTAAAATTTGATAAACTTTCACTAGTCCAACCATTTAATAGTTTCTAAGAAAACATTGTGTTCGATAGGAAATATGAATAAAAGAAATCAAAAACCACTATATAACCTTCATCTGCTGTTCAGTTATTTGTCGTTGTAGATAGAAGCTCCTTAAAGGAATTATAACATTACTTAGCGGACACAATGATCATGTTTGCTTTAAATGTATACTCGTTTCCTCTGTCACTCTATTAGAAAACCAAACTATCTTCTTCTTCAAACGTATCTCTGAGCAATATTTAAATTGTTTTGGCACAAATACCAATACTTTCGAAATTTTGTTGTTGCCGTTCATGATAAGTCACGAGTCGGCAATGACCAACTAAACTTATGGAGATAGGTGTTTAAGTAGTAAACATTGTTTCTTTATGTGTATCTAAATCTCTTTTAAAGCTTAATAGTCAGAGGAGTTGTTCGTGATAGCTTCCAATGTCCCTGATTTTGAGACCTGTAGGATATTTTGTCGTATTTCTGTCGGGTGGAGTGATAACATAAAGACTTGCTTATTTTGGAATATTCCAAAGCCGTGATTATCCTGTTTTAATTCTTCAGATATAATCTACAATCACAAATGTGTGATTCCTTCAGTCACAAAATACTTTAGATTTAGGGATATTTTCCAATGTCACTGACGAGAACATAAATCTTGTGTAAGAAGAAATCTTAATCAGTTCATTCTCTTTTCTTTCCATAACAGCAAATTCTTCCTCTAATAATTCTTGAAGAGCAACTTTTGTTATGAGTTTTTGTATTATTTCTTCTTAGATGAATTGTAAACATCTTTAGAAGTACTCAAAGAAAAATACCTGCAATTGTTTATCATCAGTTAATCTAACTGGAAGCTGACATGTCTGTTTAAAGTGTTAATCCTAGTCTATCGTCCCTGGGTAACTACTAGTTCCTCCTTCATTTCTGAGTTTTTTTTTAAAGTATTTAGGCTCACGAGCGCGTTGATGATTTCCCAGTAAGGCTGCTTATAAATGAGTTGAATGACATTTCTCCTTCCTTTGTCACCCAGAAGGTAGCTGTAAAAACGAAAACTATTTCCTGTTGTTCTTGATTATATAGGTGTCGAACTGTTTACTGAATTCTACGGGTTGCAGTAGAACATGATTGTTGATTGACGGATAACAAACTCTGTAAAGGATTAACCTTTAGCATTGCAGTTGAGTAGTTCAAATGCAAAACCAATATAATGCTTAGTAAACCAGACCAAACTTTGGACCTTTAACACCTTGTAAATGTCCCCAAAAATCTCAGTATGAAACCTACATTTCAAATATTTCACAACAAAATATATGCCACAAGAAAACTGCACGTGTTTTCAAGGTGAAACCACAAGGTAGCTTCAAGCAATTAAAGAAAAAAACCTTAGCAGATAAGGTACGTTCTTATAAGAACCATATGCAGGTGGATTGAATAGGTAGAATATCAAATGTTCTGTGATTACATGAATTTAATATATCTACGTTCAATGAAACCCAATCCACTTACGAAAGAGAAAAAAATGTCACAAATAAATGTTGGAAATAAATACAAGTCAAAGAGAATAGCCACTGCAACATGTCCTCTGACCATTAATTTCAATGGAATAAAAAAATAAAAATAATATAACATCTCTTCACAATTGTTGACGATTTATTTAAAACATGTGCATTATTATCTAACACCAGGATAAATAAATGAGATTCTAATGTATTTGGAATCGTAATAATTACAAAACTTATAGCTTTGAACAAAACTGATATCCTACCGAAAGTATTTCATTTGATTAAGAAAACGACTCCAATTTCTACGTGTTTTTCATGACAAGAAATAATAAATGCGCCATGTTTGTGAATAGGAAAACTTCCATTATAATGATTTATTAACTTGTTTACTTCAATCAAGACAGACATTTCAACAGTCTCTATTAAAGGTGTTGACGGTTAACATATCAGCTTTCAAACAACATAGAATCACAGAGAAACGTATTGACCGCACTATGCTTACATCATTACGTGTATATATATATATATATATATATATATATATATATATATATATATATAATGTATGTATGTAAAGTGATCAAATATCACTCCCGTGACCGATGTGGAGCAGCTCATCCATGAAAAAAAAAAACAACCTCATAGTGTGTTTATATCCTGGTGTCGATTTGGTCGACTAAAACCTTTCAGGGCGGTGCTCCAGCTCGGCTACAGTCAAGTGACTGAAGCAAGTAAAAGAATAAAAGAACATATATATTCTTTTACTTATATATATGTGTGTATTTTTGTATGTCTGTGCGTGTGTTTTTCGGTGTGTATAATTATTTGCGTTGTGATTTAGAGATCTGTTTGTATTTTTCCATTAATATATATTTGATTGAAAAGCCCAATGCCGCAAACATATCTTTGGACATTTAAATCAAATATATATTAATGGAAAAATAAATGTTTGGTTGTAGAATGTAATTACATGGCTTTGTTTCTTACTGTCGCTGCGGAAATGGAACTCCGATTATCTTCGTATTAACCTACAAAGTTATTTTTTGTATAAAGAGACACAAACATAGTTGTATTGTCAAGAATTTCAATTCATAACAACATAGTCCAGTGTTCGATCGTCCTGCCATCCATGGCAACTTCATGAAGTATTTTCTGGTGAATAAACATGCCAAAATGTTTCAAGGGGTTTTATATAGTTATCTGCTGATGTGGGTTAACATTTCATTCTTCCTTTGCATATATACTGTATTCTTACTAACTCCACATTCGCTCGATATTATTCATACAGTTTCAGAATCACTGAGATTATTGTGATGCATGCTAATTAATAAACAGTTTAATTATTAACGAGAAATAACTGAATACCACTCAGTTTTGTTGACAGTTTAATTAAAGAGTGGGATAATATAGTTCCAGGCTCATTTTACTGTTATTTAATCGAATCCGGAGTGAAAAGAAATATGACGGCCATTTTAAATCTTTTATTTTTTAAACATCATTGCAGAGAATATATGCTTTTCTGGTGATATTATTTCTCTAAAATGTGTTATCATTAATTCTGGTTTATTAAATATTATAATATGATATAAAGTATAAGTGTGCGTTTTCTAAATTGTATCTAAAAGGTTGGAATTTGTAGAAATGAAATTAGAATATCTTTGTAATATGTTCCTGTATTACGTCACTGTTTAGTTTCACTTCTTTAAGGAGTTCCATAACTAACGATTGCTACTGTTTGGTATGTTTAAACCATTATGCCTTAAACATCCTTCCAGATCGCTTCCTAACAAACATGTATTTCGTGATCCTCTTTCAGCGGCATAGAAACAGAAAAATGCGCAACCGTTAACTGCTCCTTATATTATCGAACATTTTTGCAGTCGCTCATTTCTCTCAATGAATTCTACAATTAATGAGTTCGGTAGAAGAGTCCCTTGTAGTTTTAATTTTATCTTAAAGTTTAATATTTTTGGCGCCACAGCTGCTGCACTATCTGTACATACACCAGTGCGATTATACTGTTCTATAACCGAAAATATTTGCACCTGTTTTACGCCCATCTAATGATTAACTCTGTAACTGACGAAGGCGTATAAGTTGACCTGCATTCGTAATATTGGTCAAAATTCCGCAAATGAATTGCAGATTTGATACTTGATGTAATGCTTTCAAACTTCTATTGAAAATGGTTGCTATTAAGTTCAGAATTTCTTTTGAATAGTGCATCAACTTTTCAATGGCAATGTTATTTCATCTGCATTACTCTTATAATTTCCGCGATTTTCCTTATTCCTTAAACGCATTTAGTTCTTCATTTTTAGAATTAAGATTCAGATTTCGTGTGAAGTTGTTACATATTTCTCTCAAAGAAATATATTATCTTTTTAAAAGAATATCATTCCTTGCTCTTACGAAAATTTCAGTGATCAGCGGGAAGTCAGTACAGATTTATACCTGCATATGTAGCACCTGTTATAACAAGCCGTCTTTTACCTCTTACCACTGAGCCACAAAATTAGGCTAATGAGATCACTTGTGATCTCACTACTTCTGTACGCCTGTGAGACATGGACACTGACAGCAGAAATCGAAAGAAGAATCGAGGCTACAAAGATGAAATGTTTCAGAAGACATTTGGGAATATCATACAGAGATAGTGTCACAAATGGGGAAGTGAAAAGAATAAGGCAACCAATAGGGACCTCTGAGGAACCTCTTATCACAATAACGAAACGCAAGCTCAGGTCGTTTGGGCATGTCACCCGATCATCAGGGATGGCAAGAACAATACTTCAGAGGACAGTCAAAAGTGGAAAACGCAGAGGCAGACAGAGAAAGAGGTGCAAAAAACATCTATGAGTGGACAGGCCTAAAGATGAGAGATGCAGTGCGAGAGGCAGAAGAGAGAGACGGGTGGGGCGATCTGGTCGCGAGGTCATCAGTGGTGCCCTAACGGTCAACCAGACGACGGGATATGTAATGTAATGTATTGGAGCTGAACCCGAAACCGTATGGTTGCATGACGAGTTTCTTACCTACACAGCCATGTTTACACATTTTCAAAATTGAATTATCTCAACAAGTACCTAGTATTATGAAACAGCTCACTGCCATTACTGATTATATTTCAAAATGGTGAATTCAAAAAATTTGTTGTGAAAACCATTAACGCCATTCATGAAAAATATGTTGCTGTCTGGGAATAATAATCCTCCATTAAGCGTATTCCACAGCGTGCTAAATGTCGTGTGTTGCAAAACTAAATACGCTACACATCATTACAAAATTAATAATCGATCGCACTGAATTTACAGGAATGAATGCTGATAACAAAATATAGAACTATGTTAAAATATATTTCGTGGCAACATTAAAAATATCTTTTTATGGTAAACATTTGATGCCATCTCGCTTAATGTGGAACGGCAATATGAAAGAAAACTGAACACGACAATACAATATCAGTCCGTTTAACATGCTTTTGTTCAGCTTGGCTCATACTTGTAATTTCATATTATAGACGAATTTTCATGCGTATTTATTTAAGCTTTTTTGAAACCAATAAAATATTATTGCCAAAACATTTTGTTATTCTCGATGTAATTTCCATGAGAGCAAATGATTTTTACGCAGTTACTCGACGTGGCAAGAGATCCATATTATATGATCTACCACTTTTTACATATAGGCGCAGGCGTAGCTGTGTGGTAAGAAGCTTGCTTGCCAACAACATTGTTCCGGGTTCAGCCTCTCTGCATGACATTTTGGGTAAGAGCCTAATATTGTAGCCTTGGCCGACCAAAGCTCTGATGCAGTAGCAGGCAGTAGCTCTAAATGCCCCGAGGCAGTACCAAGCAGAGGACCTCAATTGAGCTATGTGGGCGGTCCTGTGTGTATTTGGAGTAAACCGTTTGTTAGTGCAAATACAGAAAATAAGAGGATGGAGATGGAAATGGTATGATTGTACAGAATATCTAGTTTGTGTAGGTGTTCTATATTATTATGAAAGAAGAGAGATAAGGAACAGCGATAATAGGGGAGAAGGAGGAGTGTATTGTAAGGCTTGACTTGTTTTGATATTTATGTATGTACAGGTCGGGATGTGGAACGCCGGTCACTGGTTTGACCGTAGGCACAGCAGGCGCTTCTTTAATGAATTCAGATGCTGGAGTGCAAGGAAGCAAATTTTACAAATTTTACGAATTTACAAAAAAACAAAAAAAAAACAACGCTCGTGAAGTGAGAAAGTCTTTTAGGTTTTGAGCCTACGCTCTTCAACAGAAAGGAACACAGAAATAAACAGGGAGAGACAATAGAAAAGGTTTGGTAGCTAGCGATCTATCATGGCGAATGCCGGACAGAGGGGTCACACAGGAGAGCTAGGAAGAAGGGCAGATAATAAAGTAGTGATGATCCCAAAATGAAGGTGCGCGTGCGTGTATATGTGAAAGCGTGTATGTGCTGCCGTATATAAATAGATACATAGATATATTTATATATATCGTCAATAATTCATATATCCGGAACAGATGCACACTCAGCATATTTATTTTGTTGTGACAGTTGAATCTGAAAGCCCGGAATATTGTATGACACATTCATGATGCAATAATTAATAGAAAACTTCTAATAAATTATATGATAGGTTTTAATTATAAAAAGAGTTTTGAAGAGTGTTTTTTTCTTTCGCTGTAAATAACACATTAGACTTTAACCACTGATATGTTGTTTACTTTCGAAAATATTTAATTTGATTTTCAAACTAAATTATCCCCGAATTAACTCTTATGTTGGTTGCTTGTTTCAACCAAGCAATTACTTTGTAATAAAATTTATCGAGATTAAAACTCAGTAATTTCCCTTCACAAACATAAAACCTGATTACTTTATTTTCAAAAGAAAATCAATCTAGTTTTAAAACAACTAACATCGGTAAAAAGTAACATATATTCTTAAAGCAAGTTTTCTGTTTCTCTTCTTATATTTCATAGTAACGCTTATTACAGTGTTTTATTTTCAATCACAGATACATATTAATTTAATGACTTCAAAAAATACTATTTTTGTTTTTTTGTAAACAAAATTTTGAATCAAAAGTCAAAGTTTTTATCGCTCTCTGTAGGAATATTGAATAATATCTTAGATATAAATTCTTTTTATTTAGGAATACACTAAAATAAATTGAATTAAGTTAAGCAGTTTTACATTAGTCATAAAAATCAGCTTCGATTTTATGTAGACTAGGTTCAAATTACTAGAAATAGTATGACAGATAAAAGATCTTTTGTGTAGCATAACCAGACGTTTGCGTTTCCACTGACATGTTCATTAACTTCTGTGTCTAGTGCTCTTGTCTCCCATTGACCAATATTTTCTGAATGGAATTTCGTTGATAGAAACCCTGTGAAACCCATTGTATATAAAGGTGGAACAATGGGAGGACCGTATGTTAATAAATGAAAGCAGAAAAAGAAAAGAGAACATAGATCACATAAAAGAATTAAAACTTGAAAATTTAACTTCAAATATTATAAATATAACAATTTCCAGTTGACCAATATATTTGTTTTCGAAATCATCAATAAATATCCAGTTTATCAATAAATCTTATTGGCTTTGCAATAACTTGCAAAACACAGTAGAAACATCCTATTTCCCATAAACGTAATTATTTGTATGAAAAAATATTTGAGCAATAGAAGAAAGATAACTGGATGCACCAGAGCATAATTTAATTAGAGGTGTTGATTATCGAGCCATATCTGGAAACAAACATATGTGAAAGCCAGACACAAGCATTTATCAGCAATTTTCGAGTAAACAATTGAATCCAATTTCGTTTATATATTACAGTTGAAATCGATCGGAGTAGGAGAATATTGTGTAATGTGTCCTGTCTTTTTAACTTGTAGGTTGTAATTTAATTAGAAGAATATTCTGTTCCTCTTTCTAGCAAGCCGTACAACTATACAGAGGTGTTCTCGTTGGCTTAAATATTTTATTGGTACTTATGTTCGTATTACATATAAGGTGGTGCGGGGAGAGGTGCGATGGTTTGTCATAAAAACTAACTTCGCTCAAAATCGTAATTTATCAAAGAATGACAATTCAACTTTTGTCATTCTTTGTTCGATAATATCGAGAAGACGACACCATGATGTGAGATATTCATTATCAGCACCGATGGTATTAGAAAATAAAAAGAGATTTTTTGTGTGCTACACTCAATGTCAGATAATTTTACAATTTTTTTAAAACGGTATTAGAAGACATCGGAAATATCAAATACTTAACAGCCATAACAACCCCATAAGATTTACAAAGTAAGTTCTAGCATTAATAGTCTTTTCTACTCTGGGCACAAGGCCCGAAAGTTTTGGGAAGGGGTCCAGTCGATTAGATAGACCCCAATTCGCAACTGGTACTTAATTTATCGACCCCGAAAGGATGAAAGGCAAAGTCAACCTCAGTGGAATTTGAATTCAGAACGTAAGAGAAACGAAATACCGCTAAACGTTTCGCCTGGCGTGCTAACGTTTCTGCCAGCTCACCGCCTTTCTAACATTGATATGACAAGGATAATCGTTTTAATTAATCAAGGCTAAACTCGTTTCAAAGGGAAGTAAATATGATGAACATTGCTTATCTAACCTCTGGCTTAAACAAAAGCAAGATTGACAATTCCATTGCAAAGAATAATAGAAGTGGACATTTAAATTATACCTGTTATTAATTGTCTGGGATCTTAGTGTGAAAACCTATATCAAAGAATATATAATAATAATAATAATAATAATAATAATAATAATAATAATAATAATAATAATAATAAGCAACAGAAGAATGAAACCTTGATATTGCATATGAGTATGAACGTATGTAGACGTTATGAAGGCAAGAGGTGAATGTCTATGTATTGCGAGAATATGGTTGCGTGTATTTTTTAACTCTTTTTCTTTCTTTTTTTTAGATCTATTAGAGTAACTTCCCTTTAATTCAACGGTTGCCATTAATAACCGACGATAATGTATCGTAGCTCTTTGCTCCGATATTCGAAACTCCGAGTACTATAATGACAACCTTTTACTGTTTGTTCTAAATTATAACACACACACACACACACA
>NC_068994.1:57210034-57216246 GCF_001194135.2 Octopus bimaculoides | reverse complement strand
ATATATATATATATATATATATATATATATATATATACACATATATGTATATTGCTTTTTGTATTTTGTGGTAATAATGAAACTAATTAATCAATTGCTAATAAAGCACTGAAACAATGAAAAGGGAGTGAACTATTGCAATGTGTTAGGTAAAACAGCTGAAATTACCAAGTGATCAGCCAATCAGTTTAAGCAGGCAACCAATTAATGAAATATCTCACAAGGCAAATGACATTAGCAGTAATCAGTCAAAGTGTCAATTAACAAACATACTTGCATTTAACGGATACTTATGTAAATGTTTAAATATCAGAGCTAGTCAGCTTCCGTTCGCGCGCGCGCACGCACACACACACACACACACACACACACACACACACACACACACACTCAATTGTATTGACGAATTATAAAACATGTCTATATAACCCCGGATACATTGCGTAATATTTAGAGCAGAAATTCTAGATGTTTACCGCCCAAAATAAACACATTAACCTGTAAATTCATATTAGCTTATGTCGAGGTAAATACTTGATTCGATATTATTTGCTCGACTCAAAATATCCGGTTTTTAAAGACACACATGAAGATACAGAATGCCTATATATAAATAGACACATAGATACCTAATGACTAAAATAAGTCATTAGACTGCGGCCATGCTGGTGCACCGCCTGGATGGTAATAATCTATGTTCACGTTGAAAGAATGTTAAGTTTATTTTTAACCGCGGATTAGTTCTCTTAGGATAGAGAAGAATTATTTCGAGCCATTATTATGCATGTCTGTTTGTCACTGATGCGGGTTTTTTTTTAATATCACACAGAAGCGTGTGATATTTAATTAAAAAAATATGCATGGATGAATTTAGCTTAAATAAACAATACTCTCTACACTTTATATTCAGAACTCATCATAATTATCATAAATATAATCTTTAAAGTATGAATCTAAACAGACAACTGTAAGAGATATTGTTTATTAATGCAGTTAATAAATATACTTATTTATCCGAAAGGATGAAAGGCAAAGTCAACCTCGGCGGAATTTGAACTCAGAATGTAAAGACGGAGAAAATATGATTTCCTAATATTAAAAAAAAGGAAAGCATGACTTAATGAAAGAACTTCTCTAATAAGTATTAACAGCAGCAGCTCAAGAATGCCGTTATGTATGTAGCGAAGGACGCGAGTGAATATACTCACGTAGTAGATGCCCTGTATGACATAAAGCAGTCGGAATGGTTATAATGTCACAGCGCTCATGTCAGAACGAAATGAATTTCAGCAAATATTTACCAATTATGTATTCGCTTGAAAGATGACGAAAATGTATCACTAAATAAATATTAAATCCATTACGAAAGATTTTCCTGATTATGATTGATGTTAACTTTCTTCTATGTTTCTACTTGGTCACACGTACCAGGGCTTATTTCAATGTCTTATTTAACAGTCGGTAAAGGTTAGTAAATGAAGCGTTTCTCACAACGAAACGGGAAACCAATGGAAGAATACAAATGAGAAGAAAAACAGATTAACAAACAGGAAGCTGTTGCTTCAATATCTCAAAGTAATAATAATTATGAAAACTGGTGGACATCTCTTTCTCTCTTTCACCCTTTCCCTTATTTCTCCCTTTCCCCCTCCCTCTTTCTTTTTGCTTTCTGCTTCACTCATTATACATACAAGGGGATCAAAATATGACCGACTTCATTTCATCATTTCTAAGTTGATCGATTATCATTGTTATTGAATAGTCCTGCGTCTTCCCTGGTCGTTCATAGATTTGAGGAAATGTGTTCCGGAGACAGTTGTATTTTCTAGACGCACGCTCCACCTTAAAGGCAGTATGGCCTGATTTTAAAGAGATTTAGGAGTCATTTCTTGCTCGTTGGTGTTGTTACTCAGGCCTACTTCGTCTCTAAGTGAGCAGACCTATGGGCAAAGTTGTATCAGCAAACACCACACAATGAGATTCGAGGCATACTTTGTTGCTATTTCTAGCATATCAAGCATGCGAACGAAGAGGTTCCTTCAACGGATTATTTTCTCGTTGTTTGAATGAACTGAGAGAGGCACCTTCTTTGCGGCAGCTCATTGGTTGATGAACACGCCATGTTGATTTGGCCACAGAGTTGCTGGTTCGGATACGTCTTCGTATTTAATCAGAGTTTAAGTTCAAACCCCTTACGTCTTCTTTTTAGTCCAGATCGATACGGGCAGAAGTAATCATGTGTTGAGGTTGATACCTTCAATTATATCAGACTGTAAAATGTGTAATAATAAATCAATTAATAGAATTACCTCAAATAAAGAACATTTACGGCTTGATACAATGTTAGAAAGAAAACTCGTGTTTTGATATATGTGATTGTTACTGATAATGTTTCAATTAAGCAGATTGCTTTTGGTGGAATACTCAACCAACCGAGTCACTAAATTCTTGGTGTTTTTTTCTTTCAAAAGCTCTTCATGATTTCTTAACGGGTAAGTGTGTTTCTACCAAAGCTAAGACGTAAATAACTTGTTGCCATTGATTCTATACGAACTAATGAAACTGCAGTTTAACGCCGAACATTATTATAGTCATTTGGTCAGTGCAACTATGTCTAACGTTATTACTGATGAAGAATAGGTTTGGCAGCAGTAAGATACCTGTTTATTCGGGCACTGAGCGCGTGATGGTATATCTTGTCGTTTCAAATGTAATATCCACATCATTAAGAAGGGAAGAAGGGATGGAGTAAATGTGTGTTTTCTTTCTAAATAATTTCTTTTCCCCCGAAAGCAAGGTAATCTACACAGAATAAACCAGCTTTGTAGAAATAAAAACATAAAACATTTTCTTCTCAATCAGATTAGCCGAAAGGTATGTATACATCGAGATGGAGTTTCTTTGATCTTCAATAAGGATAGGTAGTTGCATGCATACATACGGCTTGGTATTAACACACAAGTTACCCAGAAAGATGGATGACTATAATAGTTTTTATCGATCTCACGGTAATTAATAGCAGATAGTGCGAGGCTGATCGAATGCTTTATCAATTCATTCACTAGGGTTGCAGTGTGTACACAAAAAGTATCGATTGAAATTCATATAAAAATCGCGCGTACGCAAACCTTAAGCACGTACATACAAATACACATTTACAAAATGCATGAACATGCACAACTACATGCATAAATTTACAGGCATGCATGCGGGTGCACACGTGTATTTATATGCAAGAGTTGGAAAGATTTAGGGAGGGAGGGAGAGAGAGGCATGTTTAGCATATTTTACAGCATACACTTTTGGCACGCGTTTGTTGAAAATACACGTGAGCATAGAAATGCACACCAGATATACGTATGTTTCTATGTGCGTTATGTTTGTATGTATGTATATATTAATATAAAGTATTTATGTATGTGTATATGTATGTATGTGTGTGCTCTCTTCCGCTTTTTAATTTAGGGACCATTTTGACGGCCATCTACTTGGTAGTAAGGCTGTGAAGGAAAGCGTCTTGTTTTCTTGGAGAATTTAAAGTGCCAGATATTGTGATCATTCGTAGCATATAAATTAACGATTTGCATTCTCTCCCCAAGATCCCAAATACAGCCATACTTTGCTCCAGACGTGTAGGTATTGCTCCAGTATTAATAGGCATAAAGCTGAAAGTCTATCTGGGGCACTAAATTTGCAAACTCGCTATCAGTGTTTCATAGATGTTCTCTTTCTCTTGTATTTTTCTAACATCATTGGTGTCCAGAACAATGTCTGGCTGGTTGTGTTTTAACTTGGTGGCTGTTTTAATTTTTAAGTTCCATCAATATTCTTTCACCTCGTCGGTCTCAATATAACTATTGATGCTTTCTGTTTTTGTGATGTATGTATGCATGCATGTGTGTATACATGTTCACCACTTCATGTTTATCTGGAATTGTATCAACAGACTTGTAAGTGTGAAGAGTGCCGGCAAGAGAATGCTTTAGCTGTTGATTTATTTTTTTAACAGTGACGTTTTTTGGAGCTAATATTGCTCTTTCACACAACCAATTGTGATTTTGTTAGTTTTCTGTGAAGTTGGGAAAGACTGTGTGTTTGAGCTCATCCACAGAATTAACAACAGAGGAAATTGGTCACACTTCCATTTCTCCTGCAGCGTCGACGTCGAGAGGCATTTCGCCATCACCAAGTGTCAAAATGTCCTGAGCAAACTTTGCGGACTTTTGCTCACTGTTTAGCTGAGCTCTCATATTAGTGGTAAGACTGAGAATCGTAACATGATGTCACAGAGCAGAAGAATTTAGGCATGCTTGGACCTCATCTGCTCGAGTGCCTTTCGGAATGCCACTACTTTTAAATTTTTCTTTTGCTCAGGTTAAACCCTTTAGTTTGACCAATTATTCCGCCTTAAAGAATATCGGATGGTATACAGTACAAGAGAATGGAATTGATGATAACGATCTTGTTGTTACTGTTAAATGAGGATAATGATAATGACGAAAATGATAACAAACATCATGATTGTGATGATGATGATGACGGTGGCGGTGATAATGATGATGGAGGTAGTTATGATGATGATAGTGATGATGATGACGATAGTGGTGATGGTGATGATGGTGGGGTGATGTTGAAGATGATGATGGATATGATGTTAATGATCATGATGACGATGATAGTGGTGATGGTGATGATGACGATAGGGATAGAAACTATTTGTTGTCCTGATGACAAAGGTCTGCCTGTAGACTTTGTTGGCCATTCTGATGTGAACATGGCTGATTAAGCTCCTATTGAGTGAACACAAAAACGCATTAACTCGAGGCAAATGCTAAGAGATGACCTCAAAACACAATTTCAAATCTCAGGCCACGGTTGGAAGGGTGTGTTCGTGTTTGGCTCTGTGCGTGCATCCGAGTGTGTACATGTGAGTGAGTGCCTGCGTAGCAGTTAGTGTATGTGTGTTTGTGTGTGCGTGTGTGTGAGAGAGAGAGTGTGTGCACGTGAATTATATGCTCACTAAGCTATATAGCGTTGTGGCTTGTGGGTGAGGGTGGGGTAGTCTTTTCAATAAATTCGATCACGTAAAACCTGCGTGTGTGTGAGCGTGTGTGTGAGCGTGTGTGTGAGCGTGTGTGTGAGCGTGTATTTAAAGCTATCTATATGTACACATACATACACACACAAACAGAAACATATAATTCCATATTTATAGCTGAAAGTGTAACACACACACACACACACACACACACACACACACACACACACACACACACACACACACACACATGTATATATATGACGGACTTCTTTCAGTTTCCATCTAAAAAATCCACTCAAGTGTTTAGTCGGCCCGGGGCTATAATAGAAGACACTCACCCAAGGTGCCGCGCAGTGGTACTGAACCCGGAACCATGTGGTTGGGAAGCAAGCTTCTTACCAAACATCCACGACTGCGACTATATATTTGCAAAAGACTCTGTAATTGCTTCGACTTGTATAGTATTTTTCTTTCTGAACTCAGAGAGAAATTTAGTGGTTTCTAACTAATGACAAGTTGTAACGAAGAAGAAAAGAGAGAGAAGAGTTAAAAAGATGATGGCATAGTGATGGGCAAGCAGACGATTAGAAATAAACTCAATATATCTGCAGGTATCTAACTCAATTTCACCGTATTATGTTGCCTACTTCATTTTCATTACTAATACTTCTAAATGAATCGTAAAGAAAAAAAGAAGTATGATAAGGTCGAAACTGTCTTTTGAAGAAAGATATTTAGAAACAGTGATAAGTAGCCAGAAGGAACAAAGACAAAGTGCACAGGTAAACATCAATCATTTTCAAGTTTATGACTAATGTAAAACCAAACGACACACCGTTGATTATATGGTTCATTCATCTCGATGAGTATTCTCTATCCCTCAAGCCTCGATGTATATATGTGTATATATATATATATACACGCGTTTCCGTGTATGTGCGTTAACAGTTACGAACACATGTATGTACATACACATGTGTAGAAAAAATTATAGATAAATGCATTTATACATACATAGAAGTTTTATACACACACACACACACACACACACACACACACACACACACACATATATATATATACAGATATACATTCAACCATTTAAGGTTTTATAACGCATACAAGCAAATTTATATATATATGAATATATATTTAATGTGTATATATATAT
>NC_068994.1:57208648-57209901 GCF_001194135.2 Octopus bimaculoides | reverse complement strand
ATATATATAAATTACATATTTACATTAAACACACACACACACTCACACACACACACACACACACACACACATATATATATATATACGACAGGCTTCTTACCCAAGGTGCCACGCAGTGGGACTGAACCCAGAACCATTTGGTTGGTAAGCAAGGTACTTACCACACAGCCACTCCTGCGCCTATTGTGAAATATTTTTAAAATTTTCATTCCGTATCATATATAAGGATAAACAGTCAGTAACAGTAATTTATATTACCTGAAAATATTATAATATTATCTGAAAATACTATTGAATCTTTGGTACACGGTTAGTTTCTCAGTCTTTGCTTCGTACATAATTATGCCACTAATTGAAAGTCATATATCCAGATTATCACCAAGAGATCAGAGTAAGTCGAGATAACGTTCATAATTTTCTCATTTGCATTCATTCTCAAGTAACCGGCTGCCATAGTCACTATTTTCCACTTATTGATTACAGAGGGAGCATATATTTGTGAAGGCTGTGCAAGAAATACATAAGATGAAAACATCTTACCTCCTTCCCTACAATGGTTAGCCTTATGCCAAAATTTGTAACCATTAAGGTGTCGGGCTGGCAAAAATGTTAGCATGTAGGACAAAATAATTAGCAGCAGGCCTTCCGGAATTTTACGCTGTAGGTTCGAATTCCACCGAGGTCAACCTCACCTTCCATCTTTTCGCTGTTGATAACATCAAAACCAGTTAAGTACTGGTGCTGATTTTATCGACTAAGAAATCTCCTGAAACTATTATTATTAGTATTTTTGTTGTTGTTACTATGATTCTCATCACGCAAAACATCTTGAGTTATACAAGAGAAGCAAAAAAGAAAGAATTTCTGTTAATGAAGCGTTTCCCCTTTGGAGAATATTTCGGCAACACAACATTAACATCAGAGAATATAAAATATAATTCCAACACGAGTCCTTTTTCCCCGAATAAAATTACAACATTTAAAGATTAAGATTAAAACAGAAGCAATTGTTCTTATTTCGTATTCTTCAAATCGATATATATATATATACATATATATATTATATATGGTTTGCATCCAGTTTAATGCAAAAATTATACTTATATAAAACATCACCAATTTTCAATAATTTTAATTCATCTCGTGATCAGTTGATATATATGTGTTTGTGTGTGTGTGTGTGTGAGTACGAGTGTGTGTATGTTCATAAATAATACATAAAAGATATATATATATATATATATATATATATA
>NC_068994.1:57207639-57208413 GCF_001194135.2 Octopus bimaculoides | reverse complement strand
TATATATATATACATATCTACATATACATATACATATATATATATATAAACATAACATATATCATTTCATATTTGAAAAAAAATTTCTAAATTACTTCGTAATCATAGAAAACAGCTGGAGCATTTAGCATAAATCTTATTTTAAACTTTCCGAACGGAACCTGCTCTTATATCAACGCATGCTAACCTATGCCAAATTTAATGTCATCTCTTTCTTTGTTTTAATTCTCTCTTTCAAACTAAAAGAAACAACACATTTGCACTATATCAAACAATTTCAATTCTCACAGCTTTTATATCCTTATTATTTATGACTTCTCTTTTCCCCATACGCCATCATTTCCTATCCTCATCGTTATTTATCCTCCTCTAATGTTTATCGTGTTTCTTAGGATTTTTGGGAAATTTTGCTTTGCCTTTTTCGAAATATTTTCTCTGTTCATATGATATCTTATTTACGAACCGTTTCTCTCTGCAAATTATTTTTAAATACATGCGTATATGCAAATACATATACATATATGTATATGCATATATACATGTATACAAGCATGAACACACACAAACGCACATATCCGTGTGTTTGTGTGTAGATATATATATATTATATATATATATATAGACTTATGTTTCTAATGTTTATATATGTAGTATATATGTATGTAATATATAGTGTACATATATATAAATTATAAGTTTCAACTATATATATATATATTTATATATATATATAAATTATAAATTTCAACTATATATATATATATATATATATAT
>NC_068994.1:57202824-57207629 GCF_001194135.2 Octopus bimaculoides | reverse complement strand
TATATAGGTAGTTAGATAAATAGGTAGATATGTATAGATATAGTATGCGCACATATATATATATATAAACATCTAAAAAGAAGAGTTGTTAGCGTTCCAATGCAATGTCATTTGTAATATATAATCTACACACGTACACATAGCTAGCTTTTATACAAACGTATGCATGTGTAGATCGCTTTTATGAATCAACGTCACTATCTGTCGTTGAGCTAAAGTGAAGGAACCGCTGCAGGATCGCTCAATTTGTTAGATATAACAGCAATGACTCCTTCTTAAATCAGACCAGTATGAGTTTAAAGAAGGAACGCACATCAATGTTAATGCCGATGAAGAAATTCGAGGTGGGGTGTCATCACTGGAATAGAGATATTGAGTCTTGTCATCGACAGGGACGAAATTTTATTTTTCGTATTGATATGAGTATATCACCACAGGGTGGCAAAGTCGGTACCACGCCCTACAAAACGCTTAGCGGCATTTGCTGCGTTTCTTTACATTCTGAGTTCAAATACTGGCGAGATCGACTTTGCCTTCCATCCATTCGAGGTCGATAAATTAAAGTTGCGTTCTTGTACAAGGGTCGATGAAACTGATTAACATTCTTCTCTCAAAGTATCGGGCTTTGTGCCAAAATTTGAAACCGTTAAGAGATCAAAATTCTTTATAGATTCCAATTATATATCTATTGGGTTTTTAACAAAAATAGCAAGGTGTTTTTCTTCTTTTTGTTTTTTTGGCTTGGATCAAATGAACACTGAACTTACCTGTCTGGATATGACATAAAAATATATTTCTTAAAATTGGATGTTGAGTTAAAACACACCGTACTGCGTTATCTTCATGAGAGAACCTCTTTGTTCTTCCTTTAATATTCCACTTGTTTCAGCCCTGAGATTGTGGCCATGCTGGGGCACCGTCATTGTAATCACCTTTTAATTGGCTACTTCTATGTGATCCTGCTCTCTTTTGAGTTTCCTGCCTTGATATTCGTTCATCTGGGATCTTGGATAACAAGAAGTCGAGTTGTTTCTTGAAAGCATCTACACCTACTCCATAGAGATCCCTCAGATGTTTTGGGAAGGAGTTAAATAGCTGTGGGCCCTTGGATCCCAAGCTATTGCAGCACATGGTCCTAACCTTAGATGAGACTGCTGGAACCTTTGGAACAGCACAGTGACGTCCAATGATTTCCTTGTACAAATATGGTGCGTATATGCTTTCGCTGCTGGAACTACAAAATCACGTGATTTCGGTTTTTTCTTGGCCTTGTCAATTATAGATTCCCGAAGCTAGAGATATAAGCGATTTCTTTGCTAGCGATATACATAGAATTTCAGGGCCTAGTCAGCTTTGCTAATAGCCAGTAGATTTAATAAAAAATAATCTGTAGCGATGAGATATTCTCTCACGATGAATAACGCAGTATTTTGTGTTCTAATGTAACATCCACTTTTAAGTGTGAATAAATATTACCGTTCTGTATTAATGCCGCTTCTGCCGTTATAGTTATTCTTATGATTTGCTTAATTCGTTTCGTTTTCTCAACTGACTCCAGTATTTACTTGTTCTTCATTCCAAAATCTATTGGACATTTCAATACTGGCTCACCACCCAATGCTAAATATCTCGATTGTCAATCTAATTTCATTAAAAGTTTCAATACTAAGTTGGTTTTTCTGCTAATCAGTTGGAAACTATGAATGCTTAAACTTAAGTACCATTGTGTATTGTTAAACCAAATGGAATTTATTGAATAGAATGAAATATAATTTTTGTTTTCAATTTTAATTAATTAATTTATTTATTATAAACTCTGTTCTCATTAAAGAACAAATGGTAAGAATCCATATAATTTCACTAATTCGGAAGTCGTTACCTAATTATTATACCAAATGTAACTTCGTAAATATTTTCATACACAATACAATTGCTGTAGTATCTGACTATCGTTTAAATGAATACAATGCTATGTTGCTACTAAAAGTGGCAAATAAAGAAGTACGACGCATAGCCTGGCGATTAGTAAATGTTAGTTGAGAAATTAATGATAAAGAAGACATGAAATATTGGAAAGTTTCATTCGATTCTTCATAATTAATATTTTGATTAAATGTTTTAATAACCATGCAGAATAAACAGGAAAATATGTTTGGAGAGACTAGATCTGCGCGTGCACACACACACACACACACACACTTACACATACACATTCACATACACATTCACATACGCAAACACACACACATTTACACATACACATTCACACACACACTTACACACTTACACACACACATTCACACACACAGACACACACTTACACATACACATTCACACACACAAATACACACACACTCACACAGACACACATTCACACACACACACACCCTTACATACTTACACACAGACATTCACACACTCACATACACACACACTCACACAGCCACACATTCACACACACACACACACACACACTAACAAACACACACTCACATAGACACGCACGCATTCACACACACACACACACATACATACAAACACACACAAATACATATGCTTTGCGTTGTGAGAATGTGTGTGTTTGTAGGCGCGTGAAGTTAGAATGTAAGAATGAAAGTAAAAGAGGACAAGCGAAATAGAGAAGTGACTGCAAATGTCATTCTTATATGCTAAAGAATTATGGAATATGTACATGAGATGTTAGTTCTATGATACAAACGATATGTATTTATTTAATAGAAATTGAAAATAATGGACGGCTTTGGTTTAATGAATAGTGAGATTTAAAAGCGAGAAAACAAATGGTAACGGCAATATTTATGATGTTGGCATTGTATTGGATCCATTGTTATTTGATCACCAGAATATAATCTTTGACCTCAATATCCTCCATTTAACAAGATGATCTCACTAGCAGAGAACTTCCGTATTCAGAGCCGAGTGGGTGTTGCATTTACATACATAATACGTTTAAACACATTGTTTTCCATGTCTAAATATGTTTATTTTTCGCCTCCATAGAGTATAACAATATAAACAATGATTTCAAATTAACTTTCTAAACAAGAATCCGTGCAGCAAGTGTTGGGGTGTAAATTTCCAAAAGAAAATAATCGATAGCCATAACAAGAAAGTATGAAATCGAACTTTCTCTCTCAGTGAAAAGCATTCCAATGATTTTGGTTGTGTTTGGGCCCACGGCCAACAAACACACAAATCTCTCTCTAAATAATTGTTCATTAAATTCTTTCAATATGTAAATAAATATAAACAGTAGGATACACTTTCGATCTGTTTTTCAAATCTAATTCTAATGAAGAAACAATTAAATTTTCTAATGGATATTTTTTTGGCGTTTTTTTATGTGGTGTTGAGAATATCTCATTATGTTTGTGATTGAAAGTATTATTTCAATTATGTTTTGATTTTAATATATTGTGAACCAAAGCATTGATGTTGTATTCTCTATCAATTATGATTGGTGCCAGATAACAGGTTTGTGGACCTGTGGAATGGAATTGTTAATAGAATCATGTTGTTACTATTGTCTCAATATCACTTTATAATAGAACTATTGTTCAAAAACTGATTTAGCTATTGTTTCCTCACATATACAATGTCTTCTGTATAAATTCGCATTTATGACATATGTAACTATTATCGATGTTACCTATACAATATGGAATATAATAGGAATACAATCTATTTTGGAAGAACTTTAGGAGAAATATATATATATATATATATATATATATATATATACGCTATGTATGTACTTATGTATGTATGTGAGAATGACTATATATGAATGCATGCATTTGAATGTACGTTCGTTTTAGAAACAATAAAATATATCTCTCATAAATCATTTTATTGTTCCTCAAAAAATTACGGAATTTGTCATACTGAACACAATAAACTTCGGTACTAGTTCTCTATAAAACTAGACACCACATGAAACAGTTGTGCGAGATGCTTGGAGTTCTGATGAAAGTTTTCGAGCCTTTGTTCTCGGATTTTGTTCAACCAAAGCATTTAATCCGTCATGCCGAATAACAGATCATGGTCTACCCCTTGGTTTATTTTCAAGGCTATCGTCTCCTGAACGAGAGCTTTGGAACCAGTTCTGATGTCAACAAGACAATTACTAAATGCCCGCTTGATATTCCGTAGAGCCTCTGCGGCAGAGTGACCCAGTTTGTGCTCAACATAATTTGGTTATCATTTTCGTAAGGTCTGTGGGTATGAATTTTGTATACCAATATTGTTGGGAAAGAAAAAGAGTCAAGATTAAATGCAAGGGTATACATAATTGACTTTTTAAATGACTGAAATAGCAAGTAATATATACACCTCAACTCATAGCTTAGAGAAAATTACAGAGGATTTTCTACATTTCACACGGCTCTTCTAATTTGAATTGTTTATATATAAAAAATGCATGTAAGTCGTAACAAATTGTCAGCTGTTTTGGGTTTTTAATGGGTTTTTTTATATTATATTATTCATATTATATTATGTTATATTATAATATAAACAAATTATTGGATTGTCAATTGAATCACTCTATTTAAATTATTGTTTGTAATTTGCATTATACCCATAATTATGTGGTATTTAACTCATGTACCAGTGGATTGGATGTTTTACACACACTTTTGAAGGAATTCCTTCCCTTAGCTTGTTATTTTATAAACCCCCACACACATACACACACACACATACATACATACATACATACCTGCGGACGAGACTGCCGATTTTGTTCTTCACAACTCTGATAGCGAAATTAATGTATATTTTAG
>NC_068994.1:57201375-57202571 GCF_001194135.2 Octopus bimaculoides | reverse complement strand
TATATGTATGTATATATATGTATGTATATATATATATGTATGTATATATATATATATGTATATATGTATGTACATATATATGTATATATACATATATGTATATATATATGTATATGTATATATAGATATGTATATATATATATATGGAGAGAGAGAGAGAGAGATAGAGAAGTATTGACAGAATGCGCTCCAGTTTGTTTGATCTGTACTGCTTTATTGTATAAATATGTATGATTGCTTTCATATTAGTCCAAAAGTCAACTGTTTTATATTAATACTAGGCACTGTACACATCTTGCCGCCCCACTGTTTTCTTTACAAAAATAATCATATTTACACCTCAATATTAACTTACACATTTCCGTCGATGTTAAATTACTAAGTTCTAAGAGAATCGAAGTAAAAACACCACATGTTGGTGGTTCATATTACACGTATGTGATAAAGATGAATATGTAAATAATTATAAATGCAGCCTTTTCAATCGTAGTGTAACTAATAAGAAAACCGAAATGTTCAAAACGGAGTCGGAACAATGATTTCTGTCAGAGAGCACCTAAAAATCATGCCAACATTGTCGACAATTGCATGCTAGCAGATTTCCTTTCAGATATTGACAAGAACCAAGGACAATTTTGGCAGCATGTAGAAACTTGGTATTTTGCCAAGGCGAACTCAAAATCCAATGTATTGAAGGCTTTGGAGTATTTCCAGGAATTCACTGTCAGCGGTTATTAGTTACGTCAGGAAAGATTACCGTAAAACGAAATATTTATCATCAAAAGATCGCAAAAGGTGGTTATTTCTAAAATACAGCACCAAGTAGTAACGTGGCAACTGACGGATATTCATAGAAACATTCATAATACACATTACAAAACAATCTTTTGGCTACCGACTTGAATAACTGAGACGCAATTTTAAATAAAGTGCAGGAAGCGTCTTTGATAAGAGACATTTGAGGATATCAGATGTGGGGGAGCGGGGATTCTACAGTATGTTAGGTTGGGAAAATAGGGTTCCATACAAACATTTCCCTAAAAATAACTTAACTATTCCTTCGACGCTACAATTCATGATTTGATCTCTCAATTGTGTCTCTGGATTTCTTTTTGTCTTTCTATATTGTTTCTTCGATTATCCATACAAAAATATATACACAAATGCATATACATATACGCATTTCTGTATATATG
>NC_068994.1:57199385-57200109 GCF_001194135.2 Octopus bimaculoides | reverse complement strand
TATATATATATATATATATATATATACACTTGTATATGGCGATATCTATATGCAATTTTATACTTACACACACATACACACACACATCGGATTGTGTGCTTGTGTGTGTGAGTGTGTGTGTGTGTGTGTATGTGTGCATGTGTGAGTATGCTCGCGTTAAATCCTAAGTTTCTTTCAGTAGACACACATCATACAAGCCTACTTACATTTACTCATGTCCTCATCCGCCGCTCATATACGTATATATATATGTATCTTTAAAATTATATTCTAACAGCTGAACTGAACTCCGATGTATATGATTAATATTAGCAGGGCGTTGAACCAAATCCCCTGCGCTAAAAATCGGAGAAACCTAATTTAAAATTACTATTCAGAATAGTAGATCTGTTGGCAGATTTCGATGTGAGATAATAAGGAAACTAAAGGAAGAAATAAAAAGCAATAAATACAGTGTAAGGAATCAGAAGACAGGGAACAATGGCATATTCTCGAAAGATGTGTAATTAATAATTCACCTGGGTTAATTGTAATACGAGCAACGTATAATTAAGTAGGATGTGATTGAGAATTTCCAGTGAGAGGTAAAAGATAGCGTATTATGTTTTTGCCGAAGTTAGGTATAAATTTCATGATGCTACATACATAATGATTGCTTACCGAAATCTATATAATTGTATTATACTTCTACGTGTGTATGTATATATATATATATATATATATA
>NC_068994.1:57198111-57199128 GCF_001194135.2 Octopus bimaculoides | reverse complement strand
TATACAGACACACACACACACACACGCACACACACACACACACATATATATATATATATATCTACATATACATATATATATATGTATATGTATCTATATCTCTTCTACTTGTTTTTCTTCTACCTTTCGTTTTCTTCCTCCTTCTCCTTTTTCTATCTCTCTTTTCCCCTCTCTTTCTCTCTCTATCTGTGTGTGAGTGTGCCTAATAATTCTATCAATCTATTTAGGTGGGAAAATGGTAAGGAAGAATTAGAAAAAGGCGTTGCATGAGAAGCCACGACGTTTCCGAAGTGATAGAGTGTGAATG
Source organism: Octopus bimaculoides (assembly GCF_001194135.2). NCBI lineage: Eukaryota > Metazoa > Mollusca > Cephalopoda > Octopoda > Octopodidae > Octopus > Octopus bimaculoides. The sequence continues at coordinate 57,198,821 of NC_068994.1, read as the reverse complement.
GATGGTTTTCTGATCGCCGGAGCCACTCCACCAACCTACTCACAGCTTCATATTATTCTGATGCCATTTCATTTGTTTTGTTGTGATGCAGTACAACATCCTCTCACGCACACACAGTCAGAGAAACACGCATAAACGATAACACCATACGCACGCACGTATGTACGTATAATACTCATCTAACTTATGTATAACATCTCTGAACTTAACATGTAGCAGAGAAAATTTTCTTTGCTATGGTTGTCCGCGAAGCCACGTCAACTAGTAAGTTATGAATGAAAGGAATTCAGAAAATGCACCATGCTATTGGTTCCCTGTGGCGATCATTTCATAGGTAGCCATATATAGATGGTATTTGGGAATATTGGCAATGAGCAGATAACTTCTTTTCGCTTATTGATTTAGTTGTTTTTAAATATTACTTACTGTGTGTGCATATTCGGTAGTCTTAAATGAAGGAAACTTTGAGAAAGAAAGTACCATTTATTTGATTATTCAAAAACATAAACTTACACCTACTGTCGTCCAATACAGTAGATTTATTTTATTTTTATTTATTTAGTTTTATTTATGTATCTGTCTCCTTGAAAAGCATGTCTGTCAAACTCGTTCATTTTCTCTCCCACCAGTGTCATTTTCATCTATCTATCTATCTATCTATCTATCTATCTATCTATCTATCTATCTATCTATCTATCTATCTATCGATC
>NC_068994.1:57197879-57198101 GCF_001194135.2 Octopus bimaculoides | reverse complement strand
TCTATCTATCTATCTATCTATCTATCGATCTATCTATCTATCTATCTATCTATCTATCACTCTCTCTCTCTATTCACATATATTTATGTATATAGATAGATAAATAGACAGATATACACTCATATATATGCATGTGTGTGTGTGGAAATAGATATATATTGTAATAGATATATATTGTAAATTTATTATCTAACTCTCTATCTCATATATATATATATATAT
>NC_068994.1:57187880-57197684 GCF_001194135.2 Octopus bimaculoides | reverse complement strand
CTATTCATTTTTACGAAGAAATCTCGTGGTATTTTGGCTATATATTCATATACGACGTAAATAACTAAACAAAAATAAAACAAGAAGAAGAGAAACAAAGCACATCTAAGTGTATGTATGTATGATCGCATGGGTGTGTATGTGTGTGTGTGCGTGTGTGTGTGTGTGTCTGTGTGTGGAAAATATTCAATAATACGATTAAAATTAATTGCTAATTACGGACAGTCTCTTTTACAGTCGGTCATGTTCCTTCCTCCATCTATCTAAATAATTAAAACAATAGCTTTTTCACCATGTGCTTCATTTTATCTTCCTAAATCTCACCTTCTCTATCTGTCTGTCTGTGTGTGCGATGCCGGTTTGTTTATCTATCTATCTATCTATCTATCTATCTATCTATCTATCTATCTGTCTGTCTGTTTGTCTGTCTGTCTGTCTGTCTGTCTGTCTGTCTGTCTGTCTGTCTGTCTATTTAATTATCCACTTTTCTGTCTGCCTATCTTTTTACATTACAATCTATATATACATGTCTCTCTCTTTCTCTCCCTCTCTGTTTGTCATTCTGTATATATATATTTTTGTACCCATTTTATATTACTCCTTTTCCATTATATATTCAACAATCAAAAATGATTCATAAAATGCTAACACTTGAGACCGAATGGAAGAAATGTTTATAAAAGAAATCGCCCACAAATTTCACCTCCCTAAACACCAAAGATGAACTGAAGGCAAGGATTATGGTAGCATACACCAACTTAAGCAAGGAGGCCGTTAGAAGACTTGCAGGAGATTCCGAAGTCGTCTGCAGACCGTGGTTGAAGCCAATGGCAATTTTATTGAATAAATTTACTCTTTCGGATTACAAGATATATTTATATAATTTTGGTAAATATATCTATTAAAATGAGTTGTCAGTGTTATTTTCATTTTTGCGTAATTTAGACGACAGTTCATCCACCGCACTCTGTATATATACAGGTTTTCCCCAAAATCACTAACGGGTTTCAATTTTTAAAATCTTCCTTAACTTTTCAAATAAATGCATGAAATTTTGATACAATATAAAAGACATAATGGAAATTTAGATGCACAAGTCAACGTTTGCAACACTATTACACCAGATATGAATAAAATGCCATCTCGTAAATAGCAGCCATTTCCGGCTTCGCTCGCCCCTGCTCTTTCCAAAACTTGCACCATAACACCCTCAAGAGTTTCAGACCCCACTCTTCTGGTTTTTCTATTGATGTTCTCCGTCAGTTGCTCCAAGGTCTCCAGTTAGTTGACGTAAACACTCTCTTTCCACTATCTCCACAAGAAAAAATCTGTGCTAGTCAAGTCGCAACCGAACTTTTAGATAACTATATGAAGAACTGCATCGTACAAAGTATGACTTTTCTTTACTGATGCGTGTAGAGTGTGATATGAGGGAGATGTTGACTACTGTTTCTTGCAGATTGAGCAACTGTGTAAATACGCGATATTGCTGCTGATGGCATTATGTTATCTCGAAGAAATTTTCAACGGAAAATATGAAAAAATATAACAAATAAATTATGAAGGTATAAATTGAAATTTAATTATAAATCATATGTGATAACATCTATGTAATGCGATGTAGAAATGTGTTGAAGATGTCTTGGAGGAATAGATGTTACTATATCAATGGAAGAGAAACTTTAGAAAAAAGTGACAAGTGACAAGTCTTGATTTAAAGATATATATATAATATGATTTTCGTTTTTATTTCATTTAGACAATTAGACACTTAGCTTTTCGAACATACGCGCATTAAACGCGATGTTGGGACCACATTTGCGTCTATTCTGCTGTATTCGTTACAGTTGCTGTGAATATTCTTAATATATTATTACATTAAAGATAGAACGTTAGAGATAATATTAGAGATAATGCAGCAACATTCGCGTAAAAATTTTACCATAATTTAGTAGTCGTTTTCGGAAATTCCATTGATTTTTTTTTACACCAACATTTCTTAATCCCAGAAGTCAGTACCAGTGATATATTATGACACAGAAGTTCTTTGGACAAAGGCTGAGTATAAAATATAATCAATATTGTTTCATGGATGAGAATATTAAAATAGTAATTATTAAATATTATTAATGTCATTTCCATTACCAATGATGGATATTATTAAAAATGATCTTAGTTGCTGTTCTTGTTTTTTAGTCCACACCTATTACGTTATCGCCAATATTTTCAAATATACTCTCATACTAGGTTATCCCGTTTGCTCTCTACAGCTTGTAACTTCGAGTGGGGGGGGATCATCAGTTACTTTAAACCATTATGAAGATCCTCATGCACTCCTTTGTCTAAGAATTACAATCTTCAATCACGTCAATATTTCACAAGATTTAGATAATTTTTGGTTTAACAACCCCACTTGATCTTTGACCATCGTCTGTGGGGATCATACTGTTGGAATATTTTGGTTAGAACTCTGCTTTGATTTTATTCTACCAGTTTCAGAGCCTCTACAAAAGTAGTCACGGATGCTGCTCTTAGCCTTTGACTAAAAGAAAAGTAGTTTTGATATGCAAACAAACTTCCGGTTGAGCATCTTGGTTCCTCGATAACATTTCGATTCTATCAAACTTAATATTCACATCAACCTATCTCAAAGTTGAAGCATAGATGAAATATCTGTAATGTACGTTGACCTAATATTAAACGATGCCTGATCGAAAGAACAATAAATATTAAATTATATGGTAGAAAAAAAAACTGAGATCTCAAGAAATTGTTTTATAATAACTGTATTGTAGCATTATATGTATATATATATGTAGCAGTAGCCATTAAGAGGAGAAACACATAAACACATTCAAATGTAGTGCATTGGATTATATACTGATAATTGAATAAAATAGAAAGAAAAGTCTTGTCTGATAGCAAAAGCTGTTAAGTAAAATGCTCGCGAGACTCAGTTAAAATGACAAAGTGTTATGCCTGTAAATTCGTATAATTCAAGAAAACGTAAAGTGAAGCAAGATGAAGCAAAACATTATAAACTGAATAGAAAGATGTTGATGCTTGGGAAATTTATATGAAAACGAGGAACTGGGCACATTTTAAACAAGTAGATCATGAAGTTGCATGAATCAATGAGTGTAGACAGTAAATTGATAGAAATCTAAAGAGGATTGGCACTAGTTGACTATGACTATATGATCAACTCTGTCCTGAGACATGAACTTTAGTCTGACAGTTTTTATTCAATTAGCGTAATATTCTGCAATTTGAAATGACACAAAAATAACTCAGAATGGTTTCCATTAGCAAAAGCCAAAAATCAATGTTTATTTCACCATTCGAAATTCAATTAACAATAGAATAACTAATAGATTTCTTTCTATAGAGAAGAGAGTATCCGACTTAGTGTATGTGATTGACCCAATCAAAATTACAAGTAGCAAATCTACTTGCTTCGTTGTGATCAATAACTTGTGGATATTTGATACGTCCCACTGTAAGAAAGCTAGGAAATATGAGAAAGACTTATAACATTTATTCAGCCTACGCAAATCACAGAATATAAATTCCCAATGTTCCTGCGGTCTGCCATGGTGTCTATATAGCCTCATTTGTTAGAATTACTGTCAAGTTTCTTCAATATAACATTATATCAGCAACGTGTTAGAAAAGGAATAATACAGTTCCTTCATTCGTGTAAATTCGTATCGCAGTTTGTTGCTCTTTTTCTTGAATTCCTATTTTGCTTTCTCTATTTCGAAATCTGGTAAAACGAAATAAGAAAATTTAATGCACAGAGAACGTATTTTCAAACATAACTTCCTATTATGATATTAACTTATCAAAATCTGAGTAAACAAAATATCAGTTTTATATCACAAATGAGAATATGAAAAAAGGAAATAATTTCATATCATTATTTTCAGGTGGTGAGAGCCGATAGAAACGTTAGCACACCGGGCGAAATGCTTAGCGGTATTTCGTCCGTCTTTACATTCTGAGTTCAAATTCCGCCGAGGTCGACTTTCCCTTTCATCCTTTTGGGGTCGATTGGCGCCGATGTAGTCGACTTAATCCCCTCCCCACAAACTGCCCTTGTGAAAAAAAAAGATTTAGCGTCTTCAGACAATCATCTCTTCGGCCCATAAAAGAGAGTTTGAAAGGCAAACATTATTCCAGTGACGAGGAAGTGAAAACTGTAGTGAAGAAGTAACTCAAAGAACAGTCAACAGAATTTTACGGGGCAGGGATACATGCTCTTATTCGATGGTGGAACATTTCTATTGAGAGAAACGGTGACTATGTTGAGAAGTAGGGATGTGATCCACAGAGGACCAGCTTCATTTTGATATATGATACATGTTCCTGTGTTGGTAATTATACCTGTCCTAAACAAAATGGCATTACTTTTTGACTCACCCTCGTATATGTGTGTTGTGGAGGGATCCTGATCACCCCCACGTGACCAAAAGTGGACTAACGTATTTCAGTAGGATAAAGAACTGGTAGTTGACAGCAGTACAATTGACATTCTTGATCGTTCGTATTGGATTACTGTGTTAGTTTAATATCGTACCTACGCTTGGCGTAGTACAGAGTACGTTCTGTGTGGACATTAATTCAGCGGAGGGTTATTTAAGATAACCATATCCAAATATTTATTTGGTTAATACAACTCTACACCCTTGTGCACACCCCAACGTCGTGATAACATTATTAGCGACGAGATATTCAAACCCCTGAAGACATAACAACATGTATATAAATTTCGGAATGCATCGACTCCACTAGCTGATATATTTTTCATCTATCACAGGAGGATGATATGAAGCATTTCGCCTGCCGAGATTTGAACTCAGAAGTCAGAGTCATGCAGCTCAATGCTGCAAGGCATTTTGTCAATAACACAAAAGCGAACAAACAATATTGCAACAACAGAAAAGCAGTAAAAAGACTTGTAAACCAAACGACACTAAGACTAGCTACTTCAATATTGCTGTCTAACATCACAAGCGGCTTTAATAATAACAATTAAATAAGCTATGATGTAAACATTAAGGCTTCAGATACCAGATATTCTCATGCAATATCTTCTTTCGGCTATTACGCCTGAGAAATCTTTTAAAAAAACATCATGAAATATATTTACACATCACAGCTGAAATTTAATACGTATTTTCATCTTGTGATTGTTCTGTGGTTGAAAGTAAACATTTTTTGCGATTCCATCAGTGAAATAAAGTAATTTTGAACTCAATAACAAGCAAAGTAAATACTCGAAGAAATATGATACAACGACAACCAGGTTTTTCATAATTGTTGTATATGATATTCAATTATCTCCGAAATAAAGTAACAGGCGAAATTATTCGTTGACTCGCTATGGCAGATGAAACAGAACTATTTTGCACGTACCGAATTCCTTAAGTAGATAGAAATCGGAATAAAATTATTAAGAATGGTTTTAATAAACGTACGACGAAAGTAGTGTACGTGCCAAATCCTAAGCCTCAATCTTTAATGAATAACGCTATAAGAACAAACACGAACAATATTGAAAGTTCTATATTCTAATTACGCCATATATAATTTACAAAGAATAGTAAATGCTGGTTGAAAGTGTTTTCACATTAGTTTACAGATTATAATTATTTTTGTATATTTGTATGTGTATCTTTTAAATATTTATTCGCAATATGATGTTTTTTTTATTGTTATATTGAATGACAACAGAACAAGCTGAACTCATTATTTGCCAACTTGAGGTGTAAATATATTTTACTGAATCAGATAATAAAGTCTTTTGTGAAGCTGGATAATATGGCTTCGCTTTTTCGAAAAGATTCCTTCATTAGCATCATTACAGACACACTAAATATGGCCCTTAAGAACTACTTCCGCCTAAATATAAAAAGAAACGTATGTGATTCTATAGGAACTATACATACATTACGTAACACGTGTATTTGTATGAAAACACATATGCTTCACATCCAATTACTGCTCTACGTCGGTTTATTGTCCTTTCAAAGTACGTTCGGTTATTTATACGCAAGGAAAATACTGTTGGACAAATAAACCAAATACTATCAATCTTCTATTGTTTGTTGTTTGAAAACATAGAAACCCAATCACCAAACACACACACACACACACACACTTTATTATTATTTACATAGAAACTGTCGTGTTTTTCGACATGTGTTGCTGTCTCATTTTAGGAATTATACAAAGCCAATGTAATTGGTGGAAAAGTTACAGTGATGTAGAAATTGACTGTCCAGTAATATATACCATCAATGTGCTGTTCATTTTCGTTTTTGACTGCTATATGTTGCGTTTCAGTGAATATTAGCTTGGTGTTGTGAATGTTGTATTAAATGCATTGTGCTTGTCAAATGCACACAAACTACAGAAAAAAATGGATGCAATTTAAAAAGTCTTCCTAATACAACAAACAATACGCTAAGCGACCATAATCTAACAGAAATGATACTCTGTATATAGAAATACGCAGACGAAAAGATCCGATCAATCAGAGATCAGTACCATTCTAAACCTATGATAATAATATTGATGTTTAATGAGATTTAAGTATTTCATTTTAACCAAAGAGAGGTCAACTTCACGACTCCAACTGTTATATTGGCCATATCAGTAAAGCTATCTCTAGCTTGTTTAACTTGCACTTACAATAAAGTGCGACTCCTGCTTAACACTACATAACACTTGAAAAAAGCTAGATAGGAAACTTATTTGACAACGCATCTATACACTGCGCATCTATACGCTGCTGTACAATGCTAAATTAAACACGCTGATAATATGTCTGTTCGTAAATACAACCTGGACATGGATTTGAATAATATTTTTATTGAAATAGTTTAGGAGATAGACAGTGACTTATCTAGGCCGATAGATGCATTACAAATATATCTTAAAATTTGAGACCTGCATCTATCCTGCACTGTGTGTTTTCTGATAAATGGATTGACCTATTTAAGGGCACCAGGCATTGTGTTGTTTACAAAACTTATAGCCACTACCTGAGTATTTTAATGCGGCCCACCATCAACCAGTTTCATTTTCTGCTATATTGTCGAGAGCTAGCCCGTTGGACTATCTATGCTCTGAGAAGCTTCTGAGCAAATCTGACATTAGAGCTTAGCGTTAAGATAATTTCATCTTACATACGCCGCTTTCCCTTTTGTTAACCACAATGGACCTCATAAGATCTAACTTACATTTTGGCAAGTTCCCCCCCCCCCAAAATACCTTGAAAAACTATGATCTTCTTCAGTTTCTCTCCATCCTATATACACACTCAAATTCAATATTAAACAACATCCTCCACAATATATTCTACTCTTCTACACTAGTCTATGTTTATCGCATTAAATTATTCTAATCTATATACGAAGCTGAAAATCTCTATGGACACCGTTTTCTCTTTTAGATTTTAAGAGTATGAGCGGAAAAGCCACAGTTGATAGCATGGCTAGTAAAACAAATTCAGTTCATTTATTAAATAAGAAATCAAAACTAAGTTGACAATAAATCAATGAGCATTGTTTTCAATGATTACTTCGTTAAGATTTCGTAAGCTGTCGGAGATCGTGTGGAAACAGTAGCGATTCATTAGAAGAGAAAGCAGATGTGTCCCTCGACTATTACGATAATAGATTATGAATTGCGTTGTGATATATCAGCCTCGGTTGGATGGTAATAAGGGAATTTATCGGAGATATTCTACACAGAATTCATCCTTCGGATATTCCCTTTTATAGAAGTAAAATGGAGTGAGATTTAATTAACGAAAGATTTGATCAAGAGACAAAAGGGAAATAATGAACTTAATTAGTGGAGTTTATAATTTCTGTATGTTTGTTAATGAGGGAAAATTGGTTTTGATATTGATTCTGCGTGTGTCTGAGTGTGTGTGTGCATGTGTGAGTGCGCGCGCGTGAATATGCGTGTACATGGGTAAGCAGTGAAGAGATAAAGAGTCCCAGGTAGAGACAAAGAATGATTTGACGGAATTACAGACAAGATATTACGATTAAATGTATTATATAGATCCGTAAATGTACATTTTTAGATTAAACTCTCTCCTAAAGAGTCTACGATGTCGGATATTACTAAAATGCACAAATGATTTTAATATAAGATAGTTAACATATATGTATTGTTTAAACGCCAGAAGCCGTGGATTTTCGCCCGAAAGTGTTCCTTTAAATGCTTAGAGTGTTAAAAATACAATATACTTCAGAGTTGGGCGAAATAAAATTGCCACAGAATTAATTACAAGAGAAACAGATGCATTTTTCACTGTGATTGCGGCTTATCAATGCACCTGTTGCTCTCCTAATTATTTCTGAAGCGATTTTATATCGCCTAAGTATCCGACGAACGGGAACATGAAACTCTGAGTAACAGTTTTTGCGATGTCTTTGCAGCTTTATTAATAGAGCATATTACTCTACCTCCGGTATTCGAGTACTGTTTTCCCCCTTGTTTCACATTTATGCGCTTACTCTGGTATATATATATATATATCGGGATTGATAGATAGACGGATAGATAGCTGGATAGATAGATAGATAGATAGATAGATAGATAGATAGATAGATAGATAGATAGATACAGCTACTTACTTAGATGGATAGATAGACAAATTTACAGTAGGAAGATTTAGATCATGATTATTATAATTTAGCCGACCAGACTTGAAGAGGGAGATTATATATAATCAACAGTTGGTTAGACAGAATATTAGGTAAACTGTAAACTATAGTGAAGAAAGACGATAGGTTTATTTAATCATGATAGATAGTATGAGGTTGTATATAAGAGAGCTCTAATTTTTCAGAAATAGAGGGATTCGAATAAAATATTGCTTCGTCTCATTACAGTAAGATATTCATATTCTACGGCTATTAAATATTGAACAATAATGTTTAATTTCTTACGGTTCAGTTGATTAATATTGCAATAATTAATTAGATTCTGCCTGTTTTCATGTGTTTGAGTTTTAATTAATGTTCGACGTAGTTATGTATTATAGTGATACAGACTTTTCCTCCGGAGTTGCATTCGTCTCTGAAAGATGAAGAATAAGTAAACATTAAAAGGTCAAGTAAATGCGTAGTTAATAACATAATGGAAACGAGTTGCTAGTTGGGGTTACTCTTATGTCAAATACTAAATATGGCGAGCTGGATGAATCGTTGGGCACGCCAGAGAAGATGCCGAGCAGCATTTCGTCTGTATTTACTTTCTATGTTTACATTCCGTCGAGATCGATTTTGCCTTTCATGGTCGAGAAAATAAGTACCAGTTGAGCATGGGATCGATATAACAGACTCAGCCCTTTCCCTCGGATTTGCTGGCCTTGTGATAAGATTTGAGACCAATATCTTAACCGGTACGACTTCCTAGTTCATCTTACTCTCATGTCAAATACTAAAAACGGTGATCTGGCAGAATCGGTAGCACGCCGGACGAAATGCTTACAAGTATTTCGTCCGTCGCTACGTTCTTAGTTCAAATTTCACCGAGGTCGACTTTGCCTTTCCTCCTCTCGGGAGTTGATAAATTAAGTACTAATGAAACATTGGGGTCGATGTAATCGACTAGTCCTCCTTCCCCAAGAATTTCAGGCCTTGTGCCAATAGTACAAAGGATTATTATTATTATTATTATTATTATTATTATTATTATTATTATTATTATTATTATTATCTTGAAGGCGGTGAGGTGGCAGAATCGTTGGCACGCAGGACGAAATGCTTAGCGGTATTT
>NC_068994.1:57185135-57187425 GCF_001194135.2 Octopus bimaculoides | reverse complement strand
GGGTGACTACTACTTGTAATATTTGTTCCGGTTCGTTGCCATTCGATTCCAAACCGCGCCGTGGTCAACATCGCTTTCCATCCTTCATCGTGGTCGTTAAAATAAAGTACGAATCAAGTACCGTAGCCGATGGTATTGACTCAATTCTCCCCTTAAAACTGCTAACTTTGTGCCTACATTAGAAATGATTATCATCTGAAATATTTTACACAGAGCGGGATAGGTATTTAATATAATATTAAACGATAATGATATAAGGAAGAAATAATCTCTCAAAAGATAAACAATTACAAATTTCACAGAACTTCACAATAGTCTATAGTTTTCAGATAGTCAGCCATATTGGAATTCAAACGTGTTGAATAGTTTAGATTTATTTAAATGTTTGTTTTATTTTGCTTATTTTTACTTCATACCCATAACTGCTGAATAGTCATAGAGGTAGGCGCATTTTAAGCATCTCATAGTAATAGGAAGAATATTCCTGTAACCATAATGCATTTACGAAAATAACTATTCGTAAGAATCTCGGAGAAGATTACAGCTTCCACATCGACTAATGACATATAATATCTGGTATTTCCATGTTCGCCATATCTTAAATTATAGATGTTTCCGCTTTCAACGTTTAGGTCGACAATGTCTTATCATAATTAAATTTTTGTTTTGATATTATTATATTTTATTGAAGTTTATTTTCGTTTTAGAAATGATACAAAATTTCAGTGATAGGAATCAATAGTTGATGGTCAATGGTGTTAAATGCTAACAATGTATTATTCATAAATGTAGAAGCAGACATTTTAAAATTGCATATTATCTCCATACTGTAGTTTAACACGTCAGGCTAACATCATGTACCAATATTAAGAGTTACAGTTGACAGTAACGTCTGCAGTGTAGAAGTAGCAGCCGATAAATTTCTGTCTTCTCTATTAATTGAAATATACACGAAAGATATACATTTTGAGTATTGGCCAAGAGATAAATGTTTGTTAATGTGATACACACTGCACAGAATTAATTTTTCAATAAAAACTGCATTTAAATATACATTGCGTACATGGGTACTGTAAACAAATAAAAACTTTATTATGAAGCTACGTGTTCAGAATATTGTATAAGTTTATTTATTACGTGGTTTCGAAATGTTTTGATTCTCCTTCGCTTCTTGAAATTAAATGATAGTTATAGACAAAAACGTAAACACAAAAATGGTGCCTATCTATCTATCTATCTATCTATCTATCTATCTATCTATCTATCTATCTATCTATCTACACATGCAAACACATGCACACACATATGTACGTACGTATGTATGTATGTAAATGTATATGCTTATTGGTATGGTGAAACGAAAGTGTATATCTCTGCAAAAGGTGATAGCTATGAAGACTTTGGACAGCAAATTGCAACACCATAAATGATAGTCGTAAGTAATAAAGATATACATAAAACAAGTATATGTAATGGCATAGTCAATAACAAGACTTATATTGTAACATTATACACAATCGTTGGTTTAATATTGTGTAAAGAAATATTTATTAAGCTTACATAATATGATTATTGTGAAGAAATGTTAACCTGTACGGGGAAGTATTTTTTATTCTTTTACCATTTTGCGTATTTTTTAAAAACCATTAATCTATGGTATTCTTGGGTTAACATCCTTAAAGGTTTAGTCGATCATATTGACTCCGGTACTATATCTATTTTAACCGCTGATACTTGTATCGATCATTTTGTTGAACCGCGAATTATGGATGAAAATAAGTATGATTAAACACAGACAGGTATAAATATACAGTCATATATACACACATACATAATTTATATATACACACATACATACATTCGTACCTACATCCATACACATACAAATATTTACATATATACATGCATATGCTTGGCTATTGTCGTTCACAGAGGTTGTTGAATAAAGAATATGAAGATAAGCGCTTACTTCAAACTTTCTTTTCATATTTCCAAAAACTACCCAGACAATGGATATTTCAAAAGAAAGCCACTCTAGGTTTTCCAGCTGATGACCGGAAACTTTGAGTACAGGAAATCGGAGCTTTTCACTTATAGTGTATTAAAGAATTCTCTCTATTTTTTTTTATTTAGGCATGTGATCGTGAATCAAAAGTAATTTACATAGATAAATCAATACATACATACATACATACAACACACACAGTCACAATTATTGAGGACTATATTTTCTCTATCTGCTGACATTAATTTATGTATGCATATATATATATATATATATATATATATA
>NC_068994.1:57178740-57184388 GCF_001194135.2 Octopus bimaculoides | reverse complement strand
TATATATATATATATATATATATATATATATGTATGTATATACTCACACATACATACATGTATATATGTATTATGTAATCGAAAGGTTGCCACCGTACCCTTTCCGGCTTACAAACTTCGCACTATCTGAAGCAGTGCTAGTTAAACTTGCTCAAGGTGCCACGCTGAAGTAATTAACCCGAAATTACGTGGTTGGGAATTTCTTAAGCACGTGACAATGCCTGCACATAGATTAGATCACATCTCCTCTGACTTTCAAATTAATCCTTATAATGGTGATAAGATGAATTTAGCCTCAGCAAAATTATAATATATCGTATTAGAAGATAGTAAATGTTGTACATGAGAACTAGATATTATTGTCTTTATAATTAATTCCTGTGGCAATTAGAGTAAAGAAGTGTATTATGCATTTATAATGATCTCGTGAGAGAATGGTTCTCGATAATTAAAGCACAACTGCATATCTGTTATCTTGTTTCAGTCATTAGATTGTGGCCATGCTGGGACACCACTTTGAAGAATTTTTAGTCTAATGAATCGACATTAGTGCTTATATTTTTAAAAACCTAGTACTAACGCTATCGTTGTCTTGTGATGAACCGCTAAGTTGCGCAGATGTAAACACACCGACACCGGCTGTGAGGTGATAGGGGAAACACAAAGAGGCATACACGCATACACACAGAGACACACACATACACATATATACACATATACATATACATACATGTACATAATGGGCTTTTTACAGTTTCCGTTCACCAAATGCACTCACAAGGCTTGGATCAGCCCGAGGACATAGCAAAAGACACTCGCTCAAGGTGCCACGCCGTTAGACCGAACCCGGAACCATGTGGTTCGGAAGCAAATTTATTTTTTTTTACCACACATCCAGGTTTATGTTTGCATGTATCAATAATATACATAATTCAAGATATGAAGTCGTACAAATACAAATCTCCATGATTTTGATGGTTGCTCATTATTTTCACACACTTTTCAAGCTGCAAAGGTTTGCAGTATGAAAACTGGACCCCTTTTGTCCTCAATGACATGAGATTGCTTTGAGCTAAGCTGTTGACGAACAACTAACAAATAAAATTATACTTCACACACTCGAGACGGTGCACACTGAATGCATAAATTCTATGTTTCATCTAACAAAGAAAACGAAGGAGAAAGTAATGTGCCACTCGAGGTGCGGGTAAAAAGAAATGTCAAAATGACATCGAATGACACTTTGCAGTCGTAAAAGTGAAGCATTCGATAATGTAGTCCTGGTTATGTCAATAAATGAAATGAAATTTTCTCGTCTGGAGCCACTTTCCTAATAGATCAAGTCAACAGACATAGGATCCGAAAATACGTTACACCTGGGGTTACGCCTCGGAAGCCATCTGGGGACGTTCGACCTTTAGATGCTAACAGATGATCTGCCATGAGATAAGAGCAGTCTCTACTTGGTCAGTTTACCTCCTAGTAATGATATCTCAGCCCGCGTTTAAAAATATATCTTGAAAATGCGAAACACGGTAGCTAACGTATATGTGCAATGTCTGATAGAAGAGTTGTTATTGTCGTGGTTAGTGTTAACTGATAGCAACAAGGTTAAGATTGTCATAGCTGGAGGATAACAAAAAGAACTACGAGAACAACGGTACACAATTTTCTTTTATTGTCTTCAAAGTCTCATAGAAGCTCACTTGTCCATTGAATTTTGCATTGATTGCAGATCACATATTGAAATGGCTTTACTTCATAAATAGAAAATGTCTTCGTTTCATAAATATGTGCTTGTGTGAGTTTCTGCTAGCGAGCATTTATCTAAAACTCTTGCGAAATCACTTATCATTTGGAGACTTCTGAAATAACAGTGACTTACACAAGTGAAATGAAGTAAAACGAACAATTCTCATGCGATCGAACAAGCGAGCTTTCACCTTTTGATACGCTAATTTTCTATTAATTTCTTATCTAATTCGTTTATCAATAGATGTCTCTTGAGAAACTATGTAATTGTTGCTACACTAGCGCATCTAACTAACACGCTATTACGTCTAACGCTACCAATAAGAAAATTATAATATTTCTGGCCAAAGCCATTCAATAAAACTTGTCATATTCTCATATGATCACAGGGATTTTATCGTAAATAATACGCACAGAACGAAATTAGATTTGTATTTAAATGAACAAACTATTAACAGTAATACACTTATTGATATTAAACATTTTTTAGCAATAATAATAATGTTTTGGGTTATAATCACTGCGAAGGCGGTGAGCTGGCAGAAACGTTAGCACGCCGGGCGAAATGCTTAGCGGTATTTCGTCTGCTGTTACGTTCTGAGTTCAAATTCCGCCGAGGTCGACTTCGCCTTTCATTCTTTCGGTGTCGATTAAATAAGTACCAGTTACGCACTGAGGTCGATATAATCGACTTAATCTGTTTGTCTGTGCTTGTTTGTCCCCTCTGTGTGTAGCCCCTTGTGGGCGGTAAAGAAATAAGAAACGTTAGCACGCCGGGCGAAATGCTTAGCAGTATTTCGTCTGTCTTTATGTTCTGAGTTCAAATTCCGCCGAAGTCAACTTTGCCTTTCGTCCTTTCGGGATCGATAAATTAAGCACCAGTTACGTACTAGGGTCGATCTAATCGACTGGTCCCTCCTCCAAATCGGTTCAACAAAATAGTAAGATAGAATAAATACTAGGCTGACAAATAAGTGCTGGTGTGACTGCATTCCACTAAACATTCCAAGGCAGTGCTCCAGCATTGCCTCAGCCAAATAAATGAAACAAGTAAAACAGAAAGACGACCAAGCATGGTGTGATGGTAACCGCACTAGTGGAATAGTTTGTGCGGCGTTATGGAACTGAGATCGCATTCTCTCATAACCAAAATGAGTAAGCGAGTAAAAGAGCTGGGTTACTAGGGACATATAATAAGAACACGTTTTTCAGCCTTTGTAGCTTGGAGGTGTTCGTAATATTAAAGTAAGATATCTCTAATTTTATCTTTACGATAACGCTAGTCTAACTAGTTATATTGGCTGATAGCGAATACCTAATGTACTGATAAGAAAACTAAGAATCGAACTTTCAGAAGTGCTAAGTAATTAAAGGGAAAAATTAAAACTAATTAACGATAATTAAATTTGTGTTTAAAATAATTATCTTTTAATTATCAATGCTATATTTATCGATTGAGGTGTTTTATAAAATGTTATTAATACTTAGATATAATGACTTTTCTGTGTTGGCAGCTACTACATACTGTGATGCAGCACGTTGATCCGAATGCACTAAGATGCCAGTTTTAAACAAGAAGCATCCTAGTGGGGTCGAATTTTAAGTCATACACAGGAGTTTGTAGATTACCTCACACACATACACACACAAGCACATGCATATATATGTATCTGTGGGCGTGTGTGTGTGTGTGTGTGAAGGCGAATGACCTTGTGATTATAGTGCACCGCTCACGATCGCATGGTCGTGGTTTCCATATATATATATATATATATACATATATATATAATAATAATAATAATATATATTATATATTTATCTGTTAGTGGACCGATTATGGTGGGATGCTCTCATTGATAACTTCATGTGTTTATCATATGCCATCGGAATACTCAGCCACTTAGACGCTAAACCAGTTGACAAGTAGTCC
Organism: Octopus bimaculoides; assembly: GCF_001194135.2. Taxonomy (NCBI): domain Eukaryota; kingdom Metazoa; phylum Mollusca; class Cephalopoda; order Octopoda; family Octopodidae; genus Octopus; species Octopus bimaculoides. Next base: position 57,180,706 of record NC_068994.1, on the reverse strand, counting down.
AGTTGATCGAACAACAAAATTATCATCAACGAAACCGATGGAGATCCATTATTAAGAAGACTCATTACGATGCAATACTTTGCATTCGTTTTGTCTCTACAAACTATTCACTGCTGGAATATTCTCTGGATCTTGATCTAAAAGAAAAACAAAATCTGCCTGTCTGACGCAATCGTGCCAATGAAGAATTTCTGGCCATTATAGATGACTATGGTATGAATGACTATCAATTATTGTGAGTGAGAGCATGTCAAAGAATTTTGGTGAATTTTAGTTATGTGTTGCTGTTGATTATAAAAAGAAATGTCACGTGCATACGTCAGTTGTACAGAGACGGTGAATATTGTGTTTAATGTTTATATTCATGTATATATATTACTGAGACGCATTTTGAAAATTGCTAATCATTTCGTTTCTTCTAAAGAATAGAATTAAGATTATACAAATCTTTAGCAAAGTGGCAATTTTTTCCCGTACAGTAGTTAATCCTTTTATATTTTTTTCAATCAAGAGCCTTGCCTAAAGTGTAAGACATCTCACCATCAACCTAACAAAATACATTCTTTATTTCGATTTGAATTTTCAATAATTATTATATTTACTGACACAATTCATCACCACTTTCCACAGATTCTTATGGTTTACGAAGATTTAAATATGTTGCAATAATTTAACATTATTTTCTGATTAGAAGTCATTTGTCAATTGAATGCCCTCCCAGAATCAAAGTTAATTAAGCATCAAAAACTCTAAGTCTATTGTACATAATGATTTTAAAGATAGTGAATGTAGAAGGTACAAGTCTTCTTCATATGAAATACTTTAATTATCTATACGAAAATCGTTCATGCTTGTTAAAGACAGGATACGTAGAAAAAAGTGAGAACATCTTATCACTAAACTGGCCGATAAAGTTCTGTTCAGCACCAGAGAACTCAAAAATCTCAGTTTTTATAACGCTTTGTGAAATTTCTAGAAAATTCGACCAGACTATAATGGAGGGAAGATTTCATTTCACATGGTTGCACACTAGCCGATCTGATTGGTACCATTTATGGCAACGCAATGAATCATTCGAAAGTGTCCTTTACATTTATGATAGTAAGTTATACCGAGTTTTTGAGCTGAGAAATCTGAAAGCAAGAGTTCAAGACACACGTGGAACTTTGTTACACTCCTCATAATTTTTCAACTTAATACTCCATCACAATATGGATTATCGGATTAGGTGTTACGAGAAAATCCATAAACCTGAATAAGTTTCACAGATTATTGGATGCCTAATCCTAAAACAATTTCAACATTATTACACCACAAATACGATGTGTCAACTGATCAGTGCTTGCTTCACAGAAGACTAATTTTAGATGTGAAGTGTAATTTTTCTACGTTTACGTTTTTTTTTCTTCTTTTTGAAAATAACTAAAATTTGATGAATTTTGTTATCGATTCAAACATTATAAAGAGAACTGAGACTGTTTGAACTATATTATATTTGAGTAGACACGTTCTTGGATTGTATATCTGAATTATTACCCATAAATTTCAATAAACAATCTAACTATTACATTCTATGGTTAGATGATTAGATTTTTATCTGCTACTTAAATTTATATATCCGTTAAGTATTTTTAAATATCAAAGCATGATGGCGTTCTTGCTGAAATGTATTTCGCTAATCATTATCGAATGATCAGGTTCCTCCTAAATGTTCTTCCATCTTTTTGAAATCAGTTCTTCACTATAATATTAGCGAGGAATTAAGGAAGCCATAATGAATACATGGGCTATATACATTTTCATTGCGAATTATCTTAGATAATTTTTCATCTGTTACATTTAATAAACATAAAATTGAAAGAGAGCAAGCTAAACGTTCTGACACTTCATGTCTACGAGTATTATATTTACAGATTTCTAAGACTAATCAATATTGCCTTTTTCTATACATGATGAATATATATAT
>NC_068994.1:57174235-57177549 GCF_001194135.2 Octopus bimaculoides | reverse complement strand
ATAATAATAATAATAATAATAATAATAATAATAATAATAATAATAATAATAATAATAATAAGGAAAATAATGTTAGTAGTAGTAGTAGTAGTAGTAGTAGTAGTAGTAGTATTAGTAGCAGTAGTAGTAGTCGTAGTAGTAACAGTAATAAAATTCCATAATAAAATGAGACCAAGAAAAGCCCTTACATGGCAAATACTGGGATAAGCTTAGCAGAAAAGAAATGGAGAATGTAAAATCCCAACAATGGTTGTGAATCTGAGGAGGACACAAAGCAGAGACTAAAGGGTTCTCAGTTGTGGCCTAGGATTCTTAATTGAGGCCTCACCAGATGAAACCACCAGAAACACAAAGAAAAATACAGCAAGTAACTTCAGAATACCTGTTGATGGGGAAGTCGTGGTTATGAAGGAATATATCCTAAGGAATGACAGTGTTGGCACCTATATGTACACCAGAAGCTATGCTAACACTATGGAATGACAACAGGAAAAAGATGATATAGCTAAGGCCCAGAAAAGGCCCCAGAAAATGACAAGGCAACCATATACTGGAATATGCTAATACATACAGATAGAAGAGTCAAGGCTAAATAATATAACGGACATAGTTGTCAGTGATCATCATGGAAAAAAACTGACTTCCACATGGCGTATCAATCCCAACAGAGAACAATGTATCTCCAAAAGAAACGGAGATTCTCTCAAACTACAAAGATCTGGAAATAAAGATAACTCGAATGTGGCGCCTAAAAACAGAAATGATACCTACCATTATAAATGTATTAACAGGCAGAGTTAGCTTCTCGAGTCATGCCAGGCTTATGAAGGCCGGTTTCTCAGTTTGCATGGTGTACAAATTCTCCATCTGGACGGGACTCCGAAGTATTGTTCCTTTTTGCCAGCTGAGCGGACTGGAGCAACGTGAAATGAAGTGTTTTGTACAAGAACACAATGCGTCGCCCGGTTCAGGAGTCGAAACCACAATTTAATTATCATGGGTCTAATACCTTATCCACTAAGCCATGCGCCTTCATATACACGGTGTTCAAAAAGTCTCTCAGCGGTGAATTTTTTAATCCAGCGCATGCGCAATTTAGCCATCTCTGCGTGGGTGGGTGGCTGGGTGCCAGCCATTGTCCCTCAGTCATTGTGTACCCTACAGCATGTCGACAGGCTAACCATTGAAGAAGGTACGTTTTTCGTTGAATGCGTGTTTCGAGCTGGAAACAAATACACAAGGTGCCAAATTTGTTGTCAATATACTTGTGAGCGTTTCCTATAATTTGTTTCCTCTCTGGCGAATATGTATCCTTTCACATTTCAAACATTTCTTGCATTGAATAAGATTTATACTCTTATAGGTCATATTTGCATTTGTTAATATTCTTCCGGCGTTTGTGTCAATATACTGACCGGGATATATAAACTGATATGTATCGCATCATTTGTCACTATCCTTGTTATAGTCAAATTTTGCCGTTGCCAACAACCTTTTATTTCGTAACTTTGATAATAGACATTTAATTTGATGATGTTAAATATATTTTGGTGACATGGGTTGCGTGCATCTACAAATGGTGTGATATTTTATTCTTGTATTCTTCTTTCATACGTTGTTCTCAATTGTTCTTTAGGTATTTTTTTTAGCACGTTGTATACCATTTTCTATAAATAAAGATTGATATTTTTCTTCGATTAGAAATTCTTAGAGTTTTCTGCGACGTTTGCATCTGGTATTTCCTTCATCAAAAAATGGCACAAATTTTTCTAGCAAGACTGTATGGAATATAACACTTTGTGGGTGTTGGTTGGCAATGTTCAGGTCATGATATCTCTGAAATTCACAAAGCTGGATACAGATTCTACCCGTGATTACTGAGCACTTCCAAATTCTCTACAGATTTCGGCCAGGTTGTAAAACAATCATCAAGGCATCTATCTCTTCTATGCACCTGTGTGTGTGTATGTATGTCTACGTGTATATGTGTGTGTATGTGTATGTGTGTGAGTGAAATAAACAAACGGAACACTCATTTACAGTACTTAGCGTTTCCCAGCATACGAGTGTTCCAAGTTTGTATAATATACTAAATATATTCCCCTGTTTTAATGTTATTGAGGGCAACTCTTTTGTTGTTACACATGTGGTTAATCGTTTATATACATATATCTGTGCATGTGCATGCACTCTCACACACACACACACACACGCGCGCCTTTTTAAATACATGTTCATATACGTGAGTGCGTGCATGTGTTTTTGTATAGGTGCATTTACCTGTGTAACCATGTGTATTGCTTTCTATAATTACTTTATTCTACAGACTCTTCAAATACATTTTCCTTCTTTTTTCCCTTCTCAATTCTATCCTTTATCACTCGTTTACTCGGCTCTTCTACTATTCTCGCATTCATATAATTTTGGGGTCTTTTTTTCTTTATATTAGCTTTTCTTCAGTACTTGCCACTCTGTTTCCTTATAAATCCCTTCACTTACCGTCAGGCTTTTAGCTGCCCTCCATCATATCTATCTATCTATCTATCTATCTATCTAGCTATCTATCTATCTACCTATCTCTTTCCCTTCCCTCTCTCCCCCTCTGTTTCTGTCTCTGCCTCTCTCTCTCTCTCTCTCCCTCCTTCTCTCTCTCTCTCTCCCTCCTTCTCTCTCTCTCTCTCTATCTATTTATCAATCTAACTATCTCTCTCTCTATATATGCCCTCACAAACATTTCTAACTCTCCCGTGTTTCTCACTTTTACCCAATTTACCAATTTGTTTTCTTTCTTTCTTCCTCTTCGTCTCTCTTCTCAAACACTTCCTACTATCTGTTTAGCTCTCTCCATCTTTCTTCTTAATACTATCTCACCTTTCACATCCCCGCATCATGTACACTCTATCTACTTTTCTTTTTCCTCCACACCTCTTCCTATCCTCATAATATATTTATGTTTCACATCTCTTTTCCTCTCTAGTTTTATATCATTTCTTTCTCATATCTCCTTTCTTTTCTTATATTCGTTTTCCTCTCTCAATACAAACACTTACACATACGCGCACTGCCACACACGCAAACACACAGACACACGCACACACACACAAACGTACACGCATACACTCCTACATATGTTTTCCCGCCACCACTTCCCCCCACTTCTTCGTATGTCTTTTCAATTTAAGGATGTAAGTCGCTCATATTTTTTTTTCCATTCGAAACATATTTTCTTTTCACGGCACCCAATGTGACATTTTCTCAACCTTTTACACATTTAACTCGCTCTCCTACTACCCCCTTTCTCTGCCTCTCCCTTA
>NC_068994.1:57172635-57173636 GCF_001194135.2 Octopus bimaculoides | reverse complement strand
TATATATATATATATATATCACTCTTGCTCTCCCTCGCTTCTTTTAATATTTTCTCCCTCCCAATCCTTCTCCCCCTCTTTTCTCTCTTTCAAATTCGTCCTGAAAGCAACTGCCACTGGCTTGATTAGTTCCTTAAAGTTATCCTCCACGTTCTAGTTCATTAGCAGATATATCAGTTGCCAATCATGTCACGTGTACACCTTCGACCGTTTCTATGGCGACAAGGCACAGCAGGCTTTAGCGATCGTAAGCATCACAAAGCAAGCGAACTGCTAACTTGCATCAGAGAATGAATGAATGGCGCATGCACGCTTTTTAAACGTAGCTACAATATGTCTGTTCCTCCTTTAATCGCTTCGACACTACTTTCTATTGCCGTGAATCTAAATCAATCCGTTTCTTTTACTAGATATTAACGCACTCTAGCCTTCTGTTTAAAAGTGTATGTCAACAAACACACCCCAGCTTTACATGCATAAATACACTCACACACGTACGCATTAGTACACAGAAACACACAGATATAGACATAATTGTGTATATACATACGCACAGATCCGCACGCCCATTACAATCTCCATTCCTTTCGCAATATCCTTATGTTGCGCTATCTTATCTCTATATCAATTTGTCTTGTTTTAGTTTTCAATTTATTAGTTTCTATGGCAGCAATACAGGTAGAAAAGAAAAGAAAATCGAAATACAAAAACAGAAAAATAACCAACAAAAAAAAAGACAGAAACAAACAAACAAACAAGAGAAAACATGGAGGGAATATGAAGCAATCGATAACGACAAGAGTACGGTGGAGTGAACGTTATGTAATAGTTATAATAAAGACATTATCTAATGTTTAATTCAGGCGGCTCACACACTTCATAGCAAATAGATATACGTTCGTTCCTGCATATATGTACACGCACAAACGCACTTATGTAGGTAGAATATATGCATACATTCATAAGTATGTATATATATATATATATATATATATATATAT
>NC_068994.1:57171213-57171742 GCF_001194135.2 Octopus bimaculoides | reverse complement strand
AGAGAGAGAGAGAGAGAGAGAGAGAGAGAGAGAGAGAGAGAGAGAGAGAAAGGTCTATGTGTTGACATACAAAAAAACAAGCTGACACAGTAGTTGTTCGGTATAGCACTAATATTGAACTGATCGAAAAGAAAAAAGAATAAACAAAATCTATTCTTACGTAAGAAATCTTTTCTCTTATCACTATTTTTATAACATTTCTATTATTTTTTCTGTCTCTGGAAATTGAATACGTCATCTTTGTAGCCTCTACGACGCAACATATACCTTTTAACATTGTTTTCTCTCTATGTTTATGATTCGCATATGAGAAATTATCTACTAATGGTCGAGTGTGTGCTAGACATGCTTGCTTATATATATATATATGTTTGTGTGTGTGTGTACATGTGATATATACATGTATATATACATACACAGACACACTCACACACACACACATATATGTATACATATATATATATATATATATATATATATATATCCCTGTGTCCCGTGTGTCTTGTGTTTTTAGATGGGTATACTTAAG
>NC_068994.1:57159288-57166788 GCF_001194135.2 Octopus bimaculoides | reverse complement strand
TTAAAGACGTAACGAAAGTTTTAGAAAAATTAAAAAGAAATAAGTGGAAATTTTATCACTAAAAGAGAATAAGGCATTAAAAGAGAATGACTCTCCCCAGGCCCAAGAGAATACCAAACGATATTATTATTTAGCTTCTTATACTTGAAAAACCATAAATGTATCATTAAACTCTTCTTGTGATATTCCGAATGTATAAGTTTGGTCAATATCCAGTGTTTTAAATGAATATCCTGTCGTACCGAGGTGCGACAGCAATGATAACGATAACGAATTTTCCGAGGTATTCGCTAAATACTTATATTCTCCGAATTACAGTTATCATTACTCGTACTCTGGTAAATAGAAATATTCCAATATTTTCATATTATTCACGGACTACAGTGAATGAGCAAAGGTTGATGGTATTGAATACCTTAATTTTGTGTGAATTCTTGCAAGAATTAGTAATATAAAAGATAGACGCTTATTTTTTTCCCAATCTGGGATGCTAAAAATTTGTTAAATATAATTGATTCACCTACATGTTTTTTTGTTATGCATTGTATCTTCTTCGCACATTCTGCGAAATATACCCATATATTTAGATGGTGTATTTCTATCATATCCTATGAAAATACCTCTCTCAATAGGGAAACATATGTCAACAATATTGGACTGAAATCTAGTGGTTTCAGATAAACCATAAAATATCATATGATACTCTGTCGAACAAGATGAAGAATTTGTTATCAATGTGATAACAAATCAATTTATGATGGGATCGATTCAGTGTTTAATATACATTTAGAACACCACGAATCTATCAAGATTGTACATAAATTTAGATACGCATATGAGGCTGTTGATGGATATTAACGCTATCTACGATATCAATTAACACCTTTAAGACAAAATAAAAACTTACACGCAATTCTATATAGAATAAAACATTTATCATAAGACACAATCTGTGAATATTGAATAAATATAGTTAATTTCTTCTTACCGGCGTAAGACAACATAATTTTTGGATTCCACAGGACAATCCGAATAATAAAATCTTGAAATATCAATGATAACTTATATGTATATTTAAAATAAATCGTTTGATTAGTTTTAATAAGGTGATATTAATCTTCATTGCACATTACCTCCGCTAAGAATGAAACCAACAAGATAAACATCATTTAGTTTTTATACTTACTTATACAAGCAACTTTCTAGATGTATATATTGATTGTAATCCAAACGGTTATATAAACATACTAATTCATACACAATCCAGGTCCAAGCAATCATCCATTAAATGCTAGTGAACAATAAACATCTAAAGTTAAAAATAAATGACTTCAATTATGGCAACTTCAAAGTAAAATTTGTTTTCAAAATACGTGAAGCTGAAACAAAGAACGTATCTCACATTTCCTGTATTTGCATCCCGACAACTTTTTTTATCCTCATCTATCCTTTCTCAAGAAGAGGGTAAGTTCGAAACATTAAAGACTTCTTCCATTTTTCCTGAGCATTAAACCAATATAAACTGTTTATAGTTGCTTTTGTATTTTGGACTATTTGTCTGTCTGTCTTTCTGCCTGTCTGCCTGTCTGCCTGTCTGCCTGTCTGCCTATCTATCTGTCTGTGTCTGTCTGTCTATCTATCTATCTATCTATCTATCTATCTATCTATCTATCTATCTATCTATCTATCTATCTATCTATATATATATATATATATATCTGCGTGTGTCTGTGCGTGTGCGTGTATGCGTGTGTATGTGTATATGTTTGGCTTTGTGTTAAAGCTATTTTAGTTTTTTCCAGATTTTTGTTTTCATATCAGTTCTTGCACTTAGTTTGTTACATACATATAATTTTTATATGCACACACACACACACACACACACACACACACACACACACACGTGTGGAAGTGAGTGATTGTCTTCTGTGTGTGTGCGTGTGTGTGTGTGTGAGTGTTTCTCGTCGTATTTTGAAGTAGTGTAATGAGGAGTGTCAAAATATCTTTTACGATTTAGGAAGTCAATTGTAAATTTCTATTACTGAAACAGATTGTGTCTTTAATTAAATATTTCTATTTCAACTTGCGATTTTGAAGATCAAAAATTTATAGACTTTATGAGGGAAGTTTTAATACGCTTTGTTTGAGCTAGATTTGCATCGTTAAAGGACGCGTAAAGTTTAAATAATTGGTTTCTGTTTGAACTAAAAAGAAAAAGAAAAATACTCAATGTGATATTTCACAGAGAACACTTTTATAACTATACTTATAGCGTATAGAATTTCATATCTCAATATTAAAAGCTGATGTCAACTATGAAAGCGTAAATTTTATTAAGAGAATCGAGGAAAAGTATTAGTTGACATCGACTGCTTATTTAAATAAGTTGTATATGAATGTATATTGAATATTCTCACCACAAAAATATACCTTCATCTGTTGAGATGGCAGAAGAATTTCAATTACAGTTTTGTATGGGTGGTGGATGTTTAATAGATGCGCTCTAAAGTTCTCTTTACAAGCAAATTACAAGCACAAACACACACACGCCCATACAGACACACACACAAATATATAAAACATTAATCGTAATACATCCCAACAGTAAGTTTCATACTAAGATATGTGAAGCAATCATCAGATGTCATACTGAATAAGTTTTTATGAAGTTGGTGACGAATAAACAGTGTTATTACTATAAAATTTTCCTGTTTTGCATTTCGAATTAAAACGTTTTATGGGGCATAAAACGTTTCATATAAATATTAGGGGCATCTTATTAATATTGATTAGCTAGAAAGAGTGAAAGTAAAGTAAAAGAATATCGATAATGAAGAACGCAGGATGTACGATCAAATAAGAAGAGGATCTGCTATATCGAAGCGTTCAAGGAAATTCAAGATCTTATTCGTTAATAAGTGGGTTAAACATTTTTAGAGAAACAGGGGCAGTATGAGCCTACCTCACAAACAGTTAAGCATCCATTCTCTAATATAGAATGAAGCATGCACAGTTAGAATTTTGAAAATATATGAAAATTATTTTCTTAGAGACGATAGCAAAGTCTCGAGAACCTATTACTGGAATAAACCAGAGAGGAAGTGCGTGGGATTTATTTCTGAACTTCCCAGTGTCTCGCAAGATACTTGACTGAATGGCCCATATCTAAACTGTACTCTGTCTTGTTACTCATGTTTAACTCTGAACCGATGTAAAGTAACATTTATCTCAGCAGTATTTGAACCCAAAGTGTAGACTTTTCAAAGCAATAACGGCGAAGCAGTGACGTTTTTAGGGCTTCATAGCTAAATGCCTAGTTTTATATGTATATGTTCTTTCTTATTCCAAGTTCAAAATCTTCCTTCTTCATTTTGCAGGAGCTCCATCTACAGAATAGGTACTACAAAGACGGCGTTATGAAAGGAAGTTTTCTTTTCAAATCTGTAAGTCTTAAAAATGATGTAACATGAGTTCACAAATTACTCTGGATATTTGCAGCACGTGGCAGGTTTTACACAAACGCTTATATGCACCCTCAACATATAGACAGAGATACAAACACTCACACACAAACACACATTAATGTGAGTTCCAGCGTGTGCATTGTTAATGTCCAAACAAAGTATAAATATTATCAATCATCCACCATAACGAACTCTGCGAAGTAAAAGCCAGCCTGTGCATTAAAAATGTTTTTACAATTATATAAATTTTTATTTCTTTACATCATTCACATACTTCAATAGCGATGATGTACTACAGCTTCATTTATTTTGGGTTCACAATATATGCTGTCGAATTTTTTCTTCGGGTCCCTTTCAATATTTTCTTAAGTTTCCTGTTCCTTTGCAAGTTTTAAAATGATACATAGCACATTTCAGCATAAATGACGAAGAATTTATGTGAAGCCAACAGAGAAACAATGTTTTTATCTTTTTATCCCTTTGCTTTGAAATTGTTATGCAGGATTTCTTTCAATTTATATAGGCCAATGTTGTTGATTCGGCTTTTGTACTAATACACTCTTAAATATATCCTTCACAGTGATTGTTATTCAATCTCTAATATCTGACATTATGTAATGTCAAAGCTGGTAAATTAATTTTAAGGTTTAAAAGCGTTGCAAATGAGCATGTTGATGCTGAATATCGTTAGGATACATCAACCCCAGAATATTACCAAATAACAATGCCAGGGACGATTAGAGATTGTGGTATTGAGTATTAGAATCAATATTAGAGCTGAAACAAAATGCCTGTATTGGAAAATTAAATTGTGTATTGAAAAGGGTTTGATGCCAAAGTAAATAAACAATAATAACAATAAATAAATATAAAATAAGTAAATATATACAAAATAAAAGTCAATTCACCACTCCTCTGGTTGGCAATCTCCTATTTCAACTTCTCTGCTAACCTTTATTTGGTTTATTTTATTACTTTGATAATACACATCAAAACATATAGATGCATTGTTACTAGGATATGTAAACAATCTAAAACAATTAATACATCAATCAATGTTTTCTTTTTTTTCTTCACAGATTTGATACAAAATACTAAATTTTCTTAGTTTACGTTTTTTTTTGTTGCTAACAATGCAAATTACTTGATTTTTTATTTTATGTACATTATTTACTTGTTGCCTTTGCAAACATTATCAAGGGATGGAAATTTCCTAATGGTAGCAACAGCTTATTTAACATCGACCAATTAAATTAGTATATATATATGTATGTATATATATATATATGTATATATCTGTATATATATATATACATATATATATACACACACATATATATATATATTTATATGTATATATATATATGTATATATGTGTATGTGTGTGTATATATATATATATATATATATATATATATATATATATATATATGATAGAATTGAACAATATTTTATTGCATAAACTAATCGCGAGGAAAATATTTTTGTTAATCAGACAAATACATGCCATTGCGTAATTCACAGAGAAACGTGAGTTCTAACGTTCCAAGAAGAGCTTTCCGATCAACCAGAAGGTACCACACTCTACAACTTAGAAAAGTATTCAGATTTGCATTACTACTACTGCTACTGCTACTGCTGCCTCTGCTGCTGCTGCTGCTACTACTACTACTACTACTACTACTACTACTACTACTACTACTACTACTACCACCACCAGCACCACTACTTTGCCATGCAGTGTAGATATAAGATGCACCGGAGTGTTTAGTTATCTCTCAAGTGACAACAAGGACCTTAAAAAGATAATACGTTCCTTAAAATGCGCAGAGTATCACACAAGACTGATTTTGTATAACTCCAATTATTCATGGTATTCCCAAAGAATTAAGGCGCCTTGAAGCGTCAATAGCCTTGGCCCTTATTCACCGGTTACGACTGTTGTTACTTTTACAGTCACCCCCTCGCATTCCAAACTGTCTTGCCAGATCTATTTTCAATTCGGAGTATTTGGTGACAATTTTTCAATGTCTTTAATCGCAATATACATGTCATTTGGAATGGCTTTGTCCATGATCTGACAGTATTTATCTTTCTTGTTCAATATAGCGATGTCCGGTCGGCGATGCTTAATTAGTCTATCTGAAAATCATAATCTCAGTATATCGTTCTCTTCTCGTCCTGTAGCATTACTTTACTGGGCACGCACTCATATGTTATACTTCAGTGAATAGAGACGCATAGCCTAGTGGTTAGAGAAGCGGACTCGCAGTCGAGGGATCGTGGGTTCGAATCTCAGACCGGGCGATGTGTGTTTTTATGAGCGAAACACCTAAGCTTCACGCGGCTACGGAAGAAGATAATGACGAACTTCTGCGGACTCTTTCACCACAGCTTTCGCTCACTCTTTCCTCCTGCATCTTGCAGCTCACCTGCGACGGACTGGCGTCCCGTCCAGGTGGGGGAACCTATACGCCAATGAAACCGGGAAACTGATCCTTATGAGCCAGGCAGGGTTCGAGAAGGAACCAACAATAATACTTCAATGAAATGGTAGCAAGAGCTTGGTCTTGTGCTGCATTCATAAGATTTTCAGTGGTACGCTGCAAATCGCCTCTCTTAAGCCATGTCTTTGATGCTGTTTTGTCCTTGCAATCTCATTTGTAGAAGAACGTTTCGCTTCTCTTCACTCATAGACAATTATGTTTGATGGATTATATAGCAGCAAAGTTAAAGAAGTTAGTTTTGGCTTCCTAGTTACACATACAAAGTGTTTAGACTCGTCACACCGTCTGGCAAAAAAAAAAAAAAGAAAACCTCGAGAAATTTGTATAATGTGAAAGTGTCTTTTTGCATGTAGGATTTAATGGAAATGATGGTAAAGCGTACTCTTATCTGTGCATTGTAAATTAGCGGGTATTTCTCACTCTCGCTCTCTGACTCTCTCTTTCACTCTCTCCATCTCTCCCTCTCTCCCTCTCTCACACATACACTAAGTATATGTACTAGAGATAGTAGTGGGAGGGAAAATGTCCGTTGTAACAGCAAGTGCTCTGTGAAGTTTAATCCAAACGTGCAATAAACAGATGGCATAGTAGACACGACAAATGGATACATCGAGCAGATTTAGCTGGAGATGCTGTGAAGTGCTGGAGATGATATAACAACACTACTGAAGTTACATATTTTCTATCCTTTAACAGTTTAAAGGAGCTGCCCGTGACCCGCAGTATAAAACTGGTGAATTATAAACAATGCAACTTAGGGAATAATATTATATTGTATCTACGCATTTCGTACAGTAGACCAGAATATAAAAATATTATTTCAAATTCTATATGTGTTAAACAAATCTAGAATAGACTCTTTTACAAATGACATATTTTATCATCACTCTATAGAACATTCAAACCCCTTGTGTCTATAATAGACAGAATTGTCTCCAGCTTAGAAATTCAATCTTCAACGTGCTGCTAAAGAATTATTTGAAAATATCAACTGACTTTTTTTCTCTCGTAATACCTTAAAGTTTAATTAATTCCAACGTGCCACATAACGTCTATATCATTTTCATTCTTTATTATTTTATTATTTTTTCATATTGTTTCTAGTTATATGGTTTCCAAAATTTATCTGAAGGCATAAAGCACACAAAAGAAAATACTTCTAATCTATTTTTCAAGGAACCAATATCTTTTCGGAACGTAAATATTACAATATGACGACTACAAGAATAAAAAAATAAAAAAAAATTAAAGAAAACCTATACAACATAATAAATAACTAAAAGAGTAATTATACATTTCTGGCGATAGTGTCAATGCAAATAGAAAAATGCGTCATTTAAATATTCTATAGAATATATATTAGTAAGAGGAACCAACAGAGTTGCAGCTACAACAATTTTTTTTTTCAACTGATTAAACACGAAACTTTAGTTACATATTTACAGAAAACACACACACACACACACACACACACACACACATATATATATATATACTTACATAAGTATACATGTACATGTATGTGTATA
>NC_068994.1:57155491-57159171 GCF_001194135.2 Octopus bimaculoides | reverse complement strand
TATATATATATATATATATATATATATATATGTATATATATGTTAATTCTCTAAACGAGGTATTAACAGTAACTGTACGATAAAGTGAAGTATATTGCCACTTAAATGTGGCTGACCCCTAGGGGTGGATGTTACTGTTGCTTTTAGTCCCAGGAGGACATCTCCTCCAGCTGGCTTATCGACACACTTCTGTGTCCTGTTTGTTTTGCCAAGGGAAGTTATCCCTCTCATCGTGATCTGTAGCACGAACGGACTCGAGTTTCAGGGTTATTTCCCTTCGTCAGCGTCCGATAGCCACCGAGCAACGTGAAATGAAGTGTTTTGCTCAAGAACACAACGCGCATCCCGACTGGGAAATCTAACTCACGATCAAGCTATCGTAAATGCGACAAGCAAACCACGAGGCTAATATAACGTGCTAGTAAGTGCTTGGATAGATTTTCGATTCCACCCGACTAACACATCGCCAGAAATGTATGTTCTCATGCAAATGCGAGATACAATTATATTTCCAGCATGCTATAAAACCCTCAACAGAAAGACTGTGTGTTACGTAACAAAGAAAATGATATACTTCATATGTATATATGCGTTTATTTATTTATTTGTAGTAGCAGATGTAACAACTATGAAAACTGATGAATTATTATTTCGTTGATAAATGGAAATATTGTCTCTAATTTATCGAACAACCACTCTGGACAAATCCCTATTTAGTCTAGAATTATGATGTTTTCTAAAGATCTATTCCTTTTAAATTCATACAAAAATTTTATATCTGAAAGTATGATGAAGCTGCGATGATAAATGTTACTCTGTCTAGATTTGATACTGCAGTATATATTTACGTAGGAGGAGATACTAAAATTGATAGATGGATACCATGAATATTCATGAGTACATGAAGATATTTCAATGGAAATGTGTATAAACATAGCAGATTTATTTTGCCATCGGCACTTACAGTATTGCATAGATTTATAATTCTCTGAAATCACACAACAGCAAGCCAGATGAGGGTATAGTGTATCTGAAATTTGTGATATCACCAACGTTTCCATGGATATCTCATGTTGCTATCAGTCCATCTCATATTCAATGCGTGTTTGCATCATATAAACAGATGGAGCTCTCACTTCTTTTGCGTCGGTTTACTATGCGATATATGAATGTTGTTACGCAATTCTGCGATTCTATCAGGACTTTGAAACAATATCGCCCTGTTTCCTATTTTATCTCAGCTATTTACAATACTGCAAAATCATTTTTGTAGTTTAGATAACCTCTTGGCCTTTTATTTCATTCATTGTTCTATATCTGATATTAAGATGTCTCCATAGTAACGTCGTTTTCATGTTGTAAGAGAATGTATGGTATCACCTTAATGAGATTTAACTGGAAGCCCTGCAGTGATTTCAGAATCATTATTAGCAGGAATATACCTGAAATCAACACATTGCTAACAATATTCTAGTCCTTAAGGAGAAACATGTCAAGATATATTGACTGACGTATAAATTCCTGACTCCATTTCTTGAGATACATGAAGTCTAATTCTCTCAAAGCAAATAATTTGGAAATAATCTAAATGAGGAAATGTATCTTTCATCTTTATTTTGTTGTTGTTTATTTCAGTAATTAGACTGCGGCCAAGCTGGAGCACTGCCTTGAAGGAATTTAGTCAAACGAATCAACGCCAGTACTTATTCATTTTAAGCTTAGTACTTACTCTATCTTTCACCGAACTGCTAAGTTAAGGGAACATTAACACACGAACATCGATTGTGAAGCGAGATAAGCACAAGCACAAAGACACACACATACACAAGCACATAAACACACTTATAAATGCATGTACAATTATCTATCTATCTATCTATCTATCTATCTATCTATCTATCTATCTATCTATCTATCTATCTACCTATCTATCTATCTATCTATCTGTCATCTGTCTATCACTATATATATATATATATATATATATATATGTATATGTATATATGTACAAACATATTTATTTGTGTGTGCGTGTGTATGTATGCTTAGACGAATGTATGTATTTATATAAACTCACATCCATCGATGGCGGGCGAAGTGTAAATCTGTCATCATAATTTGTAGAAATCAATCTGTACCTTCATTTGAACATTTCTTTTAGCCGCTACGCACTTCTATTTGATTCTCTGAGATCAGAAACGCCTTTGATGATTACTTGGTTAAACATTGTCACTTTTAGCCTCTCAATTCAGTGAATAACGGATGAAACAAACGCTATTTTTTATTCCTTATTTTCTCTCTTCTTTTCCTTTCTTTTTTAGTTGCCCTTGACAGATGACTAATGAAAGACTTGGAAATTACAAGTTACTTACATTATGTCAGATCAAATATCGTCAGCCAGAACAAAAATATGTGGAAAAATGGATATTATTCTCTCTTTCATGAGCAATGATGATCGATAGTTTTCTGGTTCTAATATAGCTACGTTTGCCGTGTGTTTTGAATGGAATGCAAATTGCGCTACTTAATTTACCCGTGTCACAGTTCTTATGTCCGAGGAGTCTCCAGAAATTTCGAATCTCAAGTGAGTTCGCATTAATTGATTCTACAACGTTAAATCTAATGGTAAAATTAAATTTCAGTGGGGACAATCTCAACGACCTTGCACTAAAATAAAAAAGGGCAAGTATACAAGTTCTTCGCACTTAACTCCAGATATATTTTTTCTGTAGCGTGAAATTTTTTTAGCAGTGTGAGCCGATACATAGATGGCAGTCAGAGAGAAGAACACAAGGGTTGATGTAATACATGTTCAAATACATGGCATCGTAATACCAATCATAATACCATTTAAGCATAGAATCACTACCGTTGTATCCGCAAATGTACGTTCTCCAGAAAATGAATATCAACAAACAGCTAGTAGTAGTAGTATTAGTATTAGTAGTAGCGGCAGCAGCAGTTGTAGTAGAAGTAGTAATAGTTTTTCTAGATCCCTACCGCATTCCTATTATAAATACAAACTTGTGATAATAATTCAGTGGAAGCCATCGCATGAGCAACTACGCGGGAGTTAATTCTAACATACTTAATCTAGAGATCTTCAGAAAGCGAAATAAAATTAATTATATGGCGAGAAAAAGAAAATTACACCACCATTTTTAGTCAATGATTAATTTTGTGGAAACTTTATAGGTGTACGTAAGATAAATCAGGGCATATTTCCTCCTTATTCTTACATCAATAGCAAACACGTATTTATTTATACGTAACTTGTTATTTCTCTTTGAAATAACTACGGAGTGGTTTTTTTAATGAGTTCAGCGTCTCTGCGAAACAAAATTATATTGTTCTAGTCTTGTGCATTACCTTAGTGATTCTTTCATCCTTTTATCAATACTTTGGTAACGGTGGAAATGTTGTGTTTGAATTATGATGCTAGAACAATACAAAATATGGGAGCAGTGGTCCCTGGTATGTGGAAAAAAGAACGAAATAATATAATTGTACGAAAATTCATTTTCAATTTTGCTTTCAGTAATATTGTACGCTATCTGTTTTAGGATTAAATTAATTATTATGTTAACGAGGATACATTACTAAGACAAAACAACTCTGTCTTAAATATGACGTGTATTTTCATTGTTAAATATCCAAAGAATTAAAGCGTTGATTGGAAC
>NC_068994.1:57153153-57154850 GCF_001194135.2 Octopus bimaculoides | reverse complement strand
TATATATATACTTATTTTGATTTATCAAATTGTTAATATTTATATTTTTATCTTGATCACTTATCTCAAAAGTATATTTTTTTCTGGAATTGTGCAGAACATTATTGGGATATTTTATGAATTTGTTAAAGTTATTGTATGACATAAAGTTTAAAAAAAAAAGTTTGCAAAAAATTTTCCTGTTTTCCAAAACTCTGTAACATCGATATTTGATAAAACGAAAATCTGAGAAGAAAACATATTCCATTAATGGGCACATCCCAGATAATAACAGGTTGACAGTAAACAGATTCAAATTACAAAAGATATCACTATTATCTTTAGGTCAAGATATCTAAAGTAAAACCTTAGGCAGAATGAAAATGGTTTAAAAAAATATTTAATAAAACGTAGGCAAATTTGAACGCGGATCACAAAAAAAAGTAAAGCTGCTCTATAATTATTTTCAGAAGGAATTTTATTTCAGAAATGTGTATTCTTTCAATTTAGTTATAAAATTTATAATTTTTTGATTCTAGATATTTTTGTAACAATTGCGTTTCCATATATTTGTTTTCCTTTTTATTTTATGTAACTGTTACTATTTTTTTCTTTTCAGAAAATTTAATTTCTAAATGCAAACAACTAATTTTCTTGGCGTTATTCCTTTTGCTGAGATTGATTCATCTCGCATTTATAAATATTCTTATATTTCTCACAACTAACCATAGTGATTATATGTCTATTTCAAGAAATGATCTTTTTCTAAAGCTGTTCTGCTGAGATTAGAACGCTAACTTTCTTGTTTGTGTGTCTAACAACACTAACTTTGGAACACGACATTCTGCAATAATTTTAGGAGCCATATTTCTAAATATGTTTACGCACGTAGACGCGTTTCTAATTATATTCATATTTAAATTCGATCCATTCGATTCTCAAATGTAGCCGAAAAATATCGCTCCATTTAGGAAAGAAATGGAAGATCTCTCCTGAAATCTCCAAAGCTGCACGTAAAATATAAATTATGTTCCCTCGCTCTTCGACTGGGTTTTGATTTTTCAAACTCTAGTATTTGAGAGCATCACTTTTATTACCTTGGGTTACTCGCTAGAGGCATTGAGAGATGAAATATATGACTTACAACAGCAATCTAATGCATTCGCAGATATCTCAAACCATCCTCGATATCCGTTGCCGGAGTTCAGCCTAATTAAACATTCGTCGACTTTGATTGCATTTACACAACTACGTAAACGCCAAATTAATAATGGATCAACTTTAGCTCTCGTTGAAGACTCGAATGGCATTGTTATTTATCCTAACCATTGACGACCTACAATCATGAGCATCCCAATCCATCTCAAGAGCTCACAGCCATAATTTTGACAAATTCCACCGCAAACTATATGATATCCGTTCCAACTACTGGTTTCAGATTTTGGTACAGGGCTATCAAGCAAGTACAAGGTAAGGAGGTAAATCGATTACATTTACCTCAGTGCTTGACTGATACTTACTTTATCGATCCCGAAATGACGAAAGGCAAAGTCGACCTCGGCGGATTTCAACTCAGAATGTACAGACGGACGACATGCCGCCGCTAAGTATTTCATCCGGTGTACCAACGATTCGGTCAGCTCGCCACCTTATAGCCAATCGAAATATATATACACACTCTTTTTTCTCTAGGCAGTATCGTATATATATATATATAT
>NC_068994.1:57146194-57152931 GCF_001194135.2 Octopus bimaculoides | reverse complement strand
TATATATATATATATGATGGACTTATTGCAGTTTCGATCAATCAAATCCACTCACAATATTTTGGGACGGCCTGGGTTACAGTAGGAAATACTTACCCAAGCTTCCACACGGTGGAACCGAACCCGAAACTGTGTTATCAGGGAGCACGCCCCTTTCCACACAACCACGCCTGCACCTACTAGATTATATCTCAGATTATTTGAAACTGGGTCTTCTCTTCAACGTATTATCTGGCATTAAATATACACATTTCTAACATCATTGAAATGGAGGGTTAATTTGAAACTGAAGTAAAAACACCGTCTGCACAATCTTAATCTCTAGGTAACTAAATCGTCTTGAAAATAATGGGTCAGCGAAACAGAGAGATGAATCTTAAATAAATGACTTTCTAGAGTATTTGCAAAATTCTTAAAGAGAAAAATTCTTAATTAGAAAAAAAAAATATTGTGTAAATCATTTGACCCATAATTAATCCTGCCTCGTTTTGAATTGACTTGATTTGCTATGGAATAATGCTTTACACACATTAAATGATCTATCATATTGCTATTTATTTTCTTAACGACATTTATAAACTTGTGTTGTCATACGTTGCTCCAAGATTATCAGTAAATTAAATATGGATGTTAACTCTTATTCCTTCGGAATGCTCAATTATTCAGTTACTTCTAAAACGGCCAGCGGATAGGTTGCAAGAAGCAAGGAAAATTAAAAAAAAAAGTAAATGAATGGAAATCGAACCCGTGAGTATGTTACTTAGTAAAGTATTAAAACAGAATGATTCTCTCCAGACACAATAAACTTAAACTGTAGTATAACGTCTAAAATATCCCATTAAAAATAAACTCTCAGGAAGGTTTCTGTCTTATTTTCATGAATCACAGCCTTTCTTTCTAGTATGATCCAAGAATGAATTTCTAAGTTGAGGCAATGACGGTTCTTTTCAAACGAATCGCGCTAGTATTCGACCACTGATAGACAAAACGCGAAATCTACGTCTGCGAAATTTGAACTCGATATGTAAAAACCGACGAAACACTGCTAAGTAAGTATTTTGTCTGGTTTGGTAAAATATACACCGGAAGCTTGTCTGTCAGGAATAATACTCACCATGTTGCTTCTCGGTTTATCAGGCACAGTTCCTGACGAACAGAAACGTGAAACTCGGAGTGCTATAAGGGAAGTGTGTATATATATATATATATATATATATATATATATATATATATATATACATATATATATGTATATATATACACATATATATATATATGTATTTATGTATACATACATGTCCACACACACACACACAGACACACACACACACACACATATCAGAGTCCCTTGTGTCGAGCTCAATACATATCTACTAATATCTAATAATTTTTCTTCTAAAACATTTGCCACCACCAAATCAATTTAGTCTGAGAAGTTCACATTCGTAGACTATTGCTCGCGTACTTACTACCATATTATATATAAATATTCTTAATAACTATTTTCTTTATTGCACACTACAGTGTGTTCCTGTCTACACAGAAATCTATCATTCAGCTCAAGTCAGAATCAATTTCCTTCTTCCAATATTTGCTGCTTAAAAAAGTTTTTTTTGTCTTTCTCATATTCGTTAATAACAATAATAAAAAAAATTGCCTTAGAATCGAGGACCGAAGTTAGGAGTAGAGATTTAGACAAACTGATTGCTTGATTCCAGTTTTCTTTTATTTTTTTCTCCGCCTCATCTAGTGAGACTGCTGAGAGGCAAAAAGGCAAAGGTGTATGGGAAGTAATTCGAAAGTCAATTTCTATCAAGAAACCAATAATAATTCAGTCATCGTCATCATTATCGGTGTCGTAGTCATCATCATCATCATCATCGTCATCATCATCATCATCATCATCATCATCATCATCATCAATACCACAACCACCACCATATCACACTGAAATTCTTTGTAGGCTATGATTGTAGGTTATGATTATTCTTAATGAGTCCAAACGAAAGGTAACTTTCTTTTCATCATGTCTTGTTCTACGTCGGCAGCAAGGTCGCTGATATCGACGGGTAACACGCGGATTGCATACAGTTGTAAGTATTTCAATCAAACCAGCCTATAATTAGTAACTTTGTAGCAGGGATTAGCAAAAGATCTTCCAACAGGTCCTCATATAAATATACCTTCGACAGATTCACATTCCATTACAACAAGGCGTTCGCGAAGTGTGTGCTCGTGTGTGTGTGTGTGTATGTGTGTGTTTATCAGATGCTTTTATTAATGAGTCTTATGTTGCAGTTAGTTGTTTTTGGCAATCAACATCGCTTCCAACATAGCATGCTCCAAAATGAAAAGTGAAAGAAAAACCCAACACATGCAAACGTCTTCCAAGGTATCCGTCAAGAACCAGCAAAATTAATCTAATTAATCATTGAACACCTTTAGAATAATTTTAGTGAAGTGACTCTCACATTTACGAACGGATTCCGAGTATGTACGTGACATTTATAGCCAATGTTGTGAAGTATCCCTCGCCAGATCATGCACCAGTCGAATACGTTCGTGTTCAGAGACAGAGAAACATCTCTGCTGTATCCCTCGGTTCTCAGGGAATTCAAGAAAGAGTAGCCTGATATTTTTAATCAAATATCCCTCTAAAATTATACAATCTATAAAATCACTCTATTCATTCTCTGAAGCACGTTGCATATTGCAAGAATTGTCTGAGCGATCATATGGCTTCTGGTAATCCTTGAGTTGTTTGTAGAATTCTGTAAATTTATTTGAAAAATTTTAATCCACCAAAACATCTACCAAAACCCCTTTTTTTTTTTATCATGGCAGTGTTGTCTCCCTCTTACCAGCAATCACCAAGCAACCGACACTACCACGTGATTCGAACTGGCCAATGAATTGGTGGTTCGTTTGACATGTAATTGGAAGCATCCGCCTCCACAACATCCGAATGAAAATGTTCAAAAGATCAAACATAATTTGTGGGGTGCGAAGCTTCAATAATGGTATTCTGATAGATGCTGTCAATAAAAATAATTACACGTACACACACACACACACACACACACACACACACACACACACACACACACACACACACATATATACACACACACATACACGCACGCACATATATATGCACGCGTGAATATATGTATTTACATTATATAATGTATGCATTATATACAATCATACGTGTGTGTGTGTGTGTGTGTGTGTATGTATGTGTGTGTGTGTTTGTGCCATTTTAGGAGAATATGAACAATGCATATGCGCATAATTTATTTCAGAAAACGGAAATGAAAGAGCATATTCAATAAACATAAGGAAATTTACATTTCTACAACTTAAAGAGAATTGTTATTGCATTAAAAGCATATGTCTAATTTGAAAACATAGCAAAGTACATCGCTTGAAATAATACTAAACTTTCTCTACAACATTCTGATTATGCAGAGAATTTCTATTGATTTTGCTTCTGTATATTTCTCTGGACAATTGCGTGTTGTGCCTTCAGGATACGTCTGTGAATACCAGATTAATTTACCGTTGCTAATCAACTCAGATTACTATTTTTCAAATTTAGAGACAAAAATTCATTGTTCGAAATAGTCATTAAATATAATTGTTTTTCGATAAATTCGCCCCAGAACACAAATTTATCGAATATGAATTATGAAGTCGGTGGTTTAATTAAAACAGACAAGATACTACTTTCTGAGTATTAATTTTCCTACTGATGTTTTAAGCCAACCAAACATTGTTAGATCAGTTGATTGTAATTTTGAACAGAGAGAGAAAGAGAAAAAAATAAAAATAATAAAATAAGGAAGACAGCGTGAGAGACAGAGAAAAAATTGTTTTGAACTGTGAAGTTCTTTTATGAATAATTTAAAATTTTATGTCGAAAGACAGAATTTTCTTAAATTGGATGCACGTATACTGGTTAATCATCATTAATAATACATCAACTTCAATTTTTTTTTTGTAGGACAGACATATTTCTTTTGATTAATGCATTATTATGATGATCGAGAGAAGACACGGGTGGATGGTAGAATCGATAGTCAGTTGGACTAAATGATTTATTGTATTTAGTTAGACTATGATCACGTCTGCTATTAAAATCCGTTGAGGTCAACTCTGCATTTCACCTTTCAGGTTGGCCAACCAATAGCTAGGTTCGATAGCTTTAATGGACCAGATTAGCTTCAAATGTTCGCACAGGGCCAGCACGTTTTAGGTGCGGGGTAAGTCAATTACATCGAATAACCAGTGTTCAGATAGTACTTATTTTACCGGCTCCTGTAGGATGATAGGTAGAGTCTGAACTCAGAGCGTAAAAGCGGACGAAATACTGCCAAGCCGGCGTGGCAACAATTCTGCCAGCTTTCCGTGTTGCCATAGTAAATCAGGTTACTTTCCAAATATTGTCTTTGCGAAATTACAAGAAATTCTAATTATATTTGAAAGGATGCATTCCTGAACGACAGAATCTGTGATGTAGCATACCAGATGCTTCTTCCTCTGTTATCAAACACCTTATTTTACTATCGTCTCTCTCTCTCTCTCTCTCTCTCTCTCTCTCTGGCGTAGTTAAGATAGAAACAATCAATACGCTCTTTAGTCGGCTTAATTGCCTACACTATCGTTTCTATTCCTCGTCTGTGGAACTCAGAGCTCATGTATAAATTCGTTATAATGTCTGGCATTGGTTGAAATGATAAAAAAGTCTCTTTCCACATTAAATCTTCTATCTCATTGACATTGAATTTATAAGATCGATTTGTAGCATTACACTACAATCCATACAAAGTGTGACAGAAGTGCACGAGTTCTTCCCCCTTATCTATAATGTGTCTTGGAGATTTGAGCTTGTGACAAGACCAGACCAATAATTATCAGAAGCAGTAAAGAAAGAAATGTTTAACAATCCTTGATGTTATATCTATTTTCTAAAATCGACTGTTTTTTTTCACTCGTTTAAATAAGTACTAAATTAACTATGATTTCTTTTCCTCTAAGAATTGGTTGAATGCCAATAAAATAAATCCGTATTTTTTATGTGTAAACCTCATGACATATCGAAGCAAAGTTTTTAAGTAATGTTTATGCGTTTATAGAAGTAAAAACAACGTTGCACAAGCAGAATTTCTCTTTAAACAAAGAGTATTTGAGTCGTACATAAACACGCTAACGACAAATATGTCGCTATTAAGCATGGCAGACATGACAAATAACTCTATTTCACTCAACACAGACTTACTAATGCCTTGAAAGAATGCCAGCGACTATGCAGAAGATTATTACATGAGAAATACTTGACAAAAGTACTTAAAGCAAGATAATGTCGTGCATTACTGTATGAGTTCACTGGAAATTTACATATAAAACTAAACAAACCATAGGAACAAAATTTCTTCGCAGGTACTCGATCTTGTTGTTATAGCAACGAAACTTAACTCAAGTCACTTTCTCCACAAACGGACATATTGTATTTTTAATCTAAAATACATGTTGTTTATTTTTTTAAAAATAGAATGGTTTCATTGAACATAAATAGAATGGTCACATCTGACACAACTTTGATCATAGTTTTAGCTTAACCCTTCATGATTTTGGAGAAAACTAGTTGATGTCAGTTACTAGTGTACAATGTGACATGGGAAACATAAACAAGCTGGAAATTGAAATAGAAAGTGTTGTGTTTCAGCCTTAAATTCACATATTCCATCTCATTTACCAAAGTTAATTCTATTATTATGACTACTTCATTCATATCTTGATTTTTCTAAAACAAGAGCCTATCAGAAGTCATGCTTTACCTATAAGGCATTCTCGAACTATGACTAGCGTCCGAATAAAAGTGACCGATAGAATAAATAAACAACTTTGAAAACATAGAGAGTCGAATTGTCCGACTATTCTCTTCAAGATGGTGCCTATGCATGGCCGCAACCTTCTGTCTAAACAAGTAAAAAATAACACACAATGGTCGAAATATATTCGCAACTTTGAGAGATAATATTTGGAATATAGCAGAAAAAGAAAGTGTTTTCATAAAAACCGTTGGGGGTTGGTAACATTTTATTTTGCTTTGAAAGTAAAATGAACCGAGAAGAATACAGTAATTTTTATGTAAATTCGGAAACTATGAAGGTAAATCTTTGAATATAGACAAGTTGTTTGCCCTAGCAGATAGAAAAAATACGCTGATGTTGCTGACATCCATCAGTCAATTTGACAGCTGAGTAGACTGTGCCGTTGTTATGAAACTATTGCAACCCTTGAAACACAGTAGAAAATGCTAAAGCTTCGGTTGACTGATTGTTCGACAACCTATGGATACAAACTTTTGCAACTTTTCTTACCAGAATTGAACCTATTCAGACCGGTGTGTTACCAAACCGACCAACGGCTAAATACTACACCGGTAATCGAACTCTGAACCACTGTATCATATGTAGAATTTTTAATTGTATTTATTCCAACACATATTGAATTAAATTCAATAAAATCTTAATTCAAAGCCCGAGCATTTTGGTGAGGTAGTGGTGGTGGGGGGGGAGCAGTCGATTAGATCAACCTCAGTATGCAACTGGTACTTAATTTATCGACACCGAAAGGATGAAAGGGAAAGTCGACCTCGGCGGAATTTGAACTCAGAATGTAAAAACGGCCGAAATAGCGCTAAGCATTTCGCCCGACGTGCCAACGTTTCT
>NC_068994.1:57143183-57145367 GCF_001194135.2 Octopus bimaculoides | reverse complement strand
ATATATATATATATATATATATAGTGTGTGTGTGTGTATATGTATGTGGGTATATACGTGTTTGTTTGTGTATGTATTTTATGTAAGTAAAGAGGCTTGTGTGGGTGTATTAGCGAGTGAATAAATAAATATGCTTGAACGAGAATTTTATTTTCGATATTATTATGTTTGTTGCTTATTCGCGTGTTTCCATCTATGAAATACAACTCTCACAGCCAGTAAATCTATTCAACATAATTATGCATATATATATGTTATGTATGTAAGGAAATGAATAGAAGACATACACCACACGCACACACACACACACACACACACACACACAACATACACACGCAGAACACGCACACATACACACACATACACGCGCACATATCATAAGGCTGTACTGTGCACACGTCTGTCTTATCTGAATCGACGGTTTTCGAGACTCCCAATGTAAATAAAATGCAGCAAGCAGTAAAAACACGTTTGTAGCAGCCACATCCAGTATATCTAGATAAAGAGAATCAATAACATTATTAAACGAGTAGTGATAGGTTGGCGAAATCTCAGGAAAATGGTATTTGTCGGTGCTTAAAGTTATATAAGGTAAATGTCATCTTAAGTTTAGTAAAACTAGTTCAGACTGAGAATCTATAAAGAAACAAAAAAAACACAAAACAAAAAAACGAACTTTGAATGTTTTCGCGTGTGTTTGTCCAGTTCTGTTTGGTTTCTCATTCTTCAGCTGCAGACATGTTTTGTGCTGAACAAATTGATAGTATTAAGGACTCGTATGTCAAACACAAATCCGCTAACATTGGAGAGTAATGTAGTTGAGTTAGTGGACATCCTTACACATAGATTGTATTGATACTAAAACTATCGATCCTTCAGTTACCAACATGATAAAGAAATAGAATATGACAACCAATTACTAACGTATCATATGTTGTCTGTTAATTTATCGATAATAATCATAGTATCTTATATTAGAATCAGGGCAACAGCTTTGAGGGGAAAGTAGCGGTGAAGTTAATCGATGCTATCGTTTCCAGTACTTGACTGGTATTTATTTTATCGACCATGGAAAGATGAAAACGGAAGTTGGCCGTACCGGAATTCGAACACAGAACATAAAACTGTCAGACTGAATAATTCAGAACAACGACGATAATTATGATTCGAACTCTAACAGATCGTTACTATTTCTGAATGAAGTGAAAAAATCTGCACGGATAGGAACCGGATTATATTGTTTAGTGCATTATTCAATACACAATTAAATAGCAGAATTGAACCGAAAAGAATCTGAACAGAAATAGCAATGAGTTGGGATTGAGCACGGTGCTCTACTGAGTCTGCCATCCATCATTGTAATATTTCTTTTACCAGGCCAGAAATTCGTGGGGTGGGAGAGGAGTACAGTCGATTATATAATTTCTAAATAGGCACAAAGTCTAAAATTTTGGTGGAGGAGCTAAATGATTCCATGAACAACAGTACACAACTAGTACTTATTTTATTGACCCCAAACGGACGAAAGCCAAAAGCGACCTTGGCGTCATTTGAACTCTGTTCTTTAAGGCAGGCGAAATGCCGCTAAATATTCTGCCAGTTCGCCCTCTTATTTCAAGTGCGTTTCTTGAGTGGTAATTTTATTTGTCCACTCTGGTTACGACGAAAAGCAAAATGTTCATTGATGGTATTTTTTGGACCCTGTCAGCAAATAACCAGAACAAATACTATGAAATATTTTAATCGATGATCTACTGATTCACCTAAAATCCTACTTTCTTAACAATTTATTCTATAAAAATGACAAAAAATACTAATTTATATTCTCATATATAAACCTTTGGCAGCTTTCTATCCTATGTGTCGCAAAAAAATTAGTAAGATTCGAAGAGAGCTGTTCCAATCGCACTGTCAGTTGCTCTTCCGGTTGCAGCGTTGAGGTTGACCAGAAAAGCCATCTCGGAAGTCAGCAATCGCGACGAAGATACTTTTTGTCCGGGGATGGCAAAATGGTAACTTCTTGCTCGGTTTCAGAGTGGACGATGACAAAGAAATCCCTTGAAAATAGTAACACATATCGAAATGAGAAAATTAGGCACAAATCGAATCTGAAGGAATTTGAAGGCTCGTTGTGAGGTGGGGGAAGAAAAATATTTCCGAGAGAACTACAGAGACGGGAACCGG
>NC_068994.1:57137419-57143173 GCF_001194135.2 Octopus bimaculoides | reverse complement strand
GTTCATGGCTTTATTTGAGATGAAGTGCAGTCGACCAGCCAATGTGCGCAAAGAGTCAACTGTTAATACAGCTTGTCCTGCAATTCACAGAAGAGATGAGCCGTTTATAGACAATTAAAATATCACATCTTGGAGGTTTGACTGGTCACAGGTCTGTTCTGTCCGCGATTGTTCAGCATTGCTAAATGTATTCGGGGTAGCTGGATACATATTTCTTTTTACTTTAGGCGTAAACCTAAAAATTTAGTGAAGAGTCGATCACATCGACCCAATACTCATCTAGCACTTATTGCATTGACCTAGAAAGGGTGAAGGGCAAAGTTAGCCTTTGCAAAATTTCAAACACGGAGCGTGAATGCCGCTTAGCGTTTCGTTCAGTGAGCTAATGATTCAGCCAGCTCGACGTCTCCTGCAAGATCCATATTAATACCAAACCATTTTGAATTGCATGTGACGTCTCTAATTCAATAGTAGCATCGTAGAATAGAAGTCAGTTCAATTGTAGTTTATATTTCTAACCTCGAAACTGTCCTTTCACCTACATCCCTAATGTATTCTTTTGTTCATTCTTAACGTCAATCAATCTCGATTTCATTCTATTGACGCATCTGCAAATTTATGTCAAGAAGGAACACTTGAGAAAAGACAAATCAACTATTTTCAGTTTAAAAAATGCGACTCACACTATCATTATTATGCCGTAATCAAGTTGCCAGATATGTTGAGTAACAGTGCAATTCACGAAAAAAAAATTTTTGATAGAGTGTAACAAAATTTTCGTATATGAAATAATATTGTTCGAAACACGCTACACATTTGGAGAGTATTGATAACATACTACTATACAATTACATCATTGAATATCTTTTCAATTATTTTGAATAATTTTTAGTAATATGTTTTATATATCTCATTCGTATGCTCTTTCGTCAAATTAAAATTTGTAAAAAAAAAAATTATTATTATGTATCAACTGTAATTTTGATGTGAATATTTCCTGTGTACAATTTGTTCTTTCTGTAAATTATCTCGATAAGTAGAGACATTGGAAATTTTACTAATAGACATAAAAAACAAATGCACCAAAAATAATATCAGAGTAACTATTTTCTATGCAGCAATAATTGCAGTTCTCAATGTGGTTATAAATCTTTCTTTTATTTCTCTTTCCTACAATTCTTTCATTAATATACTATTGAACACAAAATAGCTCACACAATATCGATTCCTCTTTATTAATAAGATTCAAAACTATATATCGTGTAATTTATAAGAATCCTATTTCCAAGCGACCCTTTAGTTATTCTGTGCGTTCGTTGTATCTATTTTGTAATCTTAATAATGGCATCATTTTATTCGTAAAATTTAGTCTTTTCTAATTTTTCTGATATCAAATGCTATTATATTGCCTAGAGTCAAAACATAGCATAATTTAATCTAGTAATGTATTTTGTATTTTCATAAATGACTATTTTTCTTTATCAGATCTATCATAAATAGGTGGTCGTTTTGTTTTTATTTTTAATTCAGAATGAAAATGCATTGCCAGGAAACGATGCAATGGAATAATAATATATCCTAGAGTTGCTTAAACAAACCTTACACAAGCTGTACTTGAAACGGAATAATGGAAAACGAAATATTGTCAGAGAAAAGAAGCTGTTGGCGATAGTTATAAAGTTGTGACGAACACTTATTCACAGAAAAGGGTTGTAATCAATTATTTCGACCTAAAATTCATAGTTTATCGACCATTAAATAACAAAAGCTATGAACTCAATACCAGGGTATCTATTGCTGACTTCAGAAGGAAGAACAATTACCGGCTCGTGCACAGTGCGCTACACAGATCCTTCTGATTACTTCACTATCGGAGCATGAAGTAGCTCGTGTTTATCTTCTGTGATAATTAAATTATAACTGTATTTATGCATGGATGTATGTATGTATGTGTACATATGTGTGTATGTATGCGTGTATGTATGTCTCTTCTGTTTTTTGATTATTATAAATGTTCCACTGAGGAGGGAGCTGCTTTCCAACAAAGATACAAGGCTCCATTTTTGGGATACTGTTAACACAGGCAAATTCAGATTTGGAACTTGAGGAAAGTCTTGCATATTTTTACTGTTCCACTCACAGATTACACTCGTAATGTACGAATCAGCCAGTCGATTTCTTTTTCTGAAAATCTCAGTTTCTCCAGATTCTCTTTTAAGCATTTACTAACAAAACCGAGTGCTCCAATTATTATTGGTTTGAATATGAATTCATAGTCTGGATATAGAAGCTGGAAGTTTCGAAGCAGTTGTCCATAGATATTCTGTTTTTCATGTATGTATGTATGTATGTATGTATGTATGTATGTATGTATGTATGTATGTATGTATGCATGCATGTATGTATGTATGTGTGCCTGAAATAAATACTTGGAGCAATATGGTAAGAAAGGTAAACCTCTAAATCCGGTGCTCAGCTTGTCTACAACCAGAATACATTGGAAAGCAAACACCGACCATCAAGTATTCTTATTGTAACACTGTACCCAATGCATCTCCTGTCGTACTGTCTTTTTTACCTTTCATTCTTTCTTAACGTTTCTTATCCGATTCATATAATCATATCCATTTGTATGTCCTATCCTGTTCTAATTCTCCGATTCAAGCGTCTGAACGAAATTTTATATTGTAAGTTTAAATTAATTTCTTTCATATAAACAGTATATTATCCTACAGTATATCAGATTTGTCATATTTGACTCGCATATATATATATATATATATATATATATATATATATATATATATATATATATATATATGCATATTTCGTTGAGAATATTTAGTAGTTTCTCCAGTTCTGTATTATTCCTTTGCAGAGAAAAGAAAAAAAAGTCAACTTTGAGGAAGAGACGGTTGATAATTTCTGCTTTACATTCACAGCCATTCACTGTTTTATTCAGCATATGTATTAATAGGGTAGGAGGTTTCGAGGAGATTAGAAGACGTAAGGGGCATTTCTGCAATATTTCTCTTCTTGTTCTTATAGATCTGGTTTTAATAATCATTTCTTTGTTCTGCAGTAATATTTAGTAATGGTGTCGTTTTATTCAATACGGAATGTCATGGATATCCAAGTGAGTACCATGCTATAAAATGTGATTCAGCAATGAGATGTAATATCTTGCCTTACGTAAAATTAATATATTTAGTGGTTTATAGTAAATTATGGGGTGACGTAGCATTGCAAACTGAAGTCCCTTATGAAGAGACATTTACTTCAATTACGCCTTTAATGTTATAAGAAAAGATACGAATGTCTTAACATCTGATTTTACTGCTCTAAGTATCAGTCAGTGAAGTGTTTAGTTGCACAAATATAAATATATTAACAAAATTAAGCCTGTGTGGCAATTCAGAGAGATAATTTATTCTATGGAGCGGAATTATCATGTAAATATCAATCGATCGCTCAATTAGATCGATAAAGCTATTTGTTTCTTCTTTTTCTTTTCAAAAACAAATGTCTAATTTTCTATTCCCTCGTAGATCTGTATTATAAAATAGCTTAATAATAGTTATTTTACCTCCATTGTCTGAAAAGTAAAATTAGTATTCAATGCTGTTCACCCGGTGTGATGCACTTTGTGATGGAATTGTGGCTTAAATATCATTGGTAACAATACAGACGAACACTTCAATGTTATAGACTTGAGGATACGAAATTCTCTGGGGATTTATGCTTCTCTTTTTCTTTTTCTTCTTTCATAAATATTCTTCTTCTATCGATCAGGCCGAAATCAAATCGATTTTATTGCCATCAATCCGAAAAAAAAAATCATCATTTCAAAGAGGTATTTCATTAAATATAACAGTGAACGTGCCAGATATAGCTTTAAACTACCGGCAGTAGTATAATATGAAAAGACTTCTTTTCAATATTTTATATCTCCGAATGTCAGAATTGTAATTGATTTTCCGTGATATGAAATCCATTTTCGATTTATTAATATCTCTACCAACGAAGAAAGGATAAAGCATGTAGATTTTTTCTCTACTTATTTATTCTTTTTTAACAGACTTGATCAAAAGAATAAACAAAGTCTAATATCCGTTTTTTTTCTACAGTAAGAAAAAGCAGTTCTTTCAGAAAATAAAAAAGGCAATAATAATAATAATAATAATAATAATAATAATAATAATAACCAAAAGAAAATACGTTGATAAATAATGCAAAATATAGATGTTAGTATTGCTTATTACAATATTTATAGTGCCAATAAATGGCGGAACATTGTAAGAAAGAGAAAATTAATTAGATTTACAAATGGCACGGTGTCATCCGTTTCTTCTTTTTTATGTTGGTTTAACTGTGTGAGTTTTGGTATTGTATGACAGAATTTATTCCGAGATTACAATGTTCTGTGAAGCCGTGCTATAGGTTTTCTTAACCGGGTGGAAATTATTACTAAGGTTATGGGTTTCGCTTTATAACACCGAATTGTCTTCGAGTTAATGGTTTCTAAAGGTATTCTGTATCACATGGAAGATTATTGGCATGTCTATTGTTAGAAAACTGATACATGAGATCACTTTCGGTGTAGATGCTGTCTCAATTACTTAATAATAATCATGATAATAATAAAAATAATAACAACACAAACAAAACAGGAACAGCAGCAGTGGCAGCAGCAATATCGACATCAAAGATAACAACAAAAACAACAACAACAATAACAGCAGCAACAGCAATAATAATACAGATTGCGTGAAATAATGAGGGATACAAATACCTTGGGGTGATGCAAAACGATAGGATAATGCGGGGGAGAAATGAGGAAGGAAATCTCTAAAGATTACAAGAGGAGAAATAGGAAGGTTCTCGAAATAAAATTAAATGGAGGGAATATCATTCAAGCAATAAATATATGAGCTATGCCAGTTTTGAAATACTCTGCTCGCTTTCTGAAATGGACAAAGGTCAACTTACAAAACTCAAATAGGAGAATTAAAAAGTTCGTCACAATGCACAACACTCACTAGTCTAAAAGTAACACCGAGAGATTCTGCCAACGCGGAATGGAAGAAAACAGACGATTACTAAACGCAGACGACACTGTTACACTGTGATATTGGGGTTGAAAAATTAAGAAATCCAAATAGAAATCCAAATAGAAAATATTCCAGAATATAAGGTAGAAAATTGTGAGTGGTATTTGAAAGAACTATTCTCAGTTTCAATGTAATTTAGTGAGATCCATCATCATCTTAATAACTTTATTAGCGATATCCGTATAACCTTTCCACATTTTTTAAAATTGGGATAATGAATCAAACAAAGGTACCCGAAGACGTAGACTTAGATACATGCCTACATACATACATACAAACATACTTACGTAGATGTATGTATGTATGTATGTATGTATGTATGTACGTGACACCACCTGTCCTCGTCTGTTGTTATTATTTGTATATTCTCCCATATATATATATATATATATGTGTGTGTGTGTATATATAGAGAGAAAGAGAGGGGGAGATTGCGAAAGACGGAGAAAGTTATATTTATTCAATAATTCTACATCTACATGCATATACATTCATATACATTATATATACATGAATGTATATGCATACATAAATATATATACGTATACACACACACACACACACACACACACACACACACACACACATATATATATATGTGTGTGTGTGTGTGTGTGTGTGTTTATGTATGCATATATATATA
>NC_068994.1:57134264-57136443 GCF_001194135.2 Octopus bimaculoides | reverse complement strand
TATACATATATACATTTGTTAAAATGGAGAAAATGTTGAAATTTGGAAGAATTTAATACATGCATACGATCGTTTCAAACAGCGATATTAACCTCAGTTTTCGTTTATACACCAGTAGACTCACATTCTTTAGTATGCTCTCAGTTTTCATGAGAATAAATATGTGTATCCGAAAGTCTTCTGTAATAATAATAATAATAATAATAATAATAATAATAATAATAATAATAATAATAATAATAATAATAATAATAATAATAATAAATTAATTGTTTGTGTTTACTTCTTGCAATGAGAAGAACAGTGATATGTAATTAACTTAATTTAACCAAATTAATTTGATTATTCTACCATAAATTTACATGTTAATGTCGCTGTTGAAACGATCGTATGCGTGTATTAGAATTCCTTCAAATTTTACATCTTTGCTTCTCCATTTTTAACAAATTTGTTGAGTTCTATGAGATATTTTTCCATAGATTCTCATAACACACCATATACAAGTATTATTTTCATATTCGCAAATCTTGCGCTAGTAAACCACCAGCAAAATAAGAAGAATCTTTGTGAGACATCGCCGTTTTGGAACCGTCCATAGTAAAGGATGAAATATAATTCAACCTTTTCACACGCACATACACACACACAAACAGAAAAGGGAGAGAGAGAAACAAAGAGACAGCAATATATATATATATATATATATATATATATATATATTATATACACGTATGTAGATAGATAGTATCATTATTATTATTATTATTATTATTATTATTATTATATTTGTGCGTGTCTGTGTGTACATGTCTGTGCGTGTGTGAGCGTGTATGTAGGTATTATGCACATATCTATCTATCTATGAAAGAAATTCTTTGTGCAGCAAACCTTACTGTGTATGTATATGTTCGTGTATATGTGAAATATATCTTCGTGCAATTAAGCGCATGTGTATGACTCCGTGTTTTTATTGGTTCGCATTATCAAACAGCATATATGGAATATATACGTTTGCATTCCTTTTAACATCATATTAGATATAATTGCTCGGTGGAAAACAGTAAACTAAATGGTGTGGTAGAAGAAAGAAGAAACCAGATAATAATTATAGTCAATTCTTTTACGTGGAGACTACGTTTCAAGATTTACATGTTTGTAAACAAAGCAATTAATGTTTCGTCATATACCTGGTAAATACAAACATTCCTGTATGGAGATAGGCAAAGCAAGGGGAGGGTGAAGAGGGAGAGGAACGGAAGACGAGGAAAACTGAAGAGGAGGGCGGTAAATTGACACAGGTGTATATACAAATACACACACGCACACACACACACACACACATATATATATGGTAGTATGTATGTACATATAGACAAACAGAGGTAATTAGAAAAGTATACATGTATACATACATACATATACATATATATATATGTATATATATATATATATATATATATATATATATATATACGGAAATTTACGCTCAGAAGAGCACATGTAAATTGATATATAAATATATAGACACACAGACATACAGACAGACAGACAGACAGAGAGGGAGAGAGACAGAGATATAGATAGATAGATAGCTAGATAGACAGATAGATGGGGAGACTGAAACAGGTAGAACGAGGAAGAGAGAGTGGTTTGATACATATATATATAGAGAGAGTGAGAGAGAGGGAAAGAGAACAGGAGAGGCAGAAAAGGAAAGACTAATAAAAGATTGGTGAGGTTTGCCATTAACAATTAGTAAGATGAAAGAAATCACTTTCTTTCATTTCTGTACCGCATAATAACCATTACTGTTGAAATCGGTGTTTCAACAACATAACAATTGTTGATGGGATAGCAAATAAATAAATGAAGAACAAAAAGACAATAATAATAACGTTAACACGAAGAAGAAGCGCAGCAACAACAATATTATTATTATTATTATTATTATTATTATTATTATTATTATTATTATTATTATTATTATTATTATTATTATTATTATTATCATCATCATTATTATTAATGCCGTTATTATTATCACGACCGTCAATTTAATCATTAAAATTAAACATACATAATTATACATAATGCAAACGCATGCACACGTGTCAACACATACGCATATAAATATAGCTATATTCTTCTCTACACGTCTCTCCTACTGTCTGTCTGTCTG
>NC_068994.1:57126505-57132802 GCF_001194135.2 Octopus bimaculoides | reverse complement strand
ATATATATATATATATATATATATATATATATATATATATAGAGAGAGAGAGAGAGAGAGAGAGAGAGAGAGAGGGGGGGAGAGATAACTAGATAGATAGATAGATAATCATATTAGAATATCAGCTTAGACATGTATCATATATTCTGGCAAATACTCGTCTCCAGTAGGAGACTGTAGCTTCATTCCAATGTATTTTAAACACAAGGAACTTGATTCAATATTATCTAAAAGCAATTTTTGTTCTGATATACACAGCCACGTTAATGAAACAAAGAAGAAATAAAGATAAAATTAGCGACTCTCTTGTGCTACTTAATTACTATTTTATCTTTATAATTCGTCTACTGCTGTGTGTCAGTATGATAAGCAATTCTAGTATTGATGTATAGACTTATTTTTCTTCAATCACTCATTTTTGTTGTATCGCCATTCGATACTCATTCTATAAAGTCAGTTATGCGCCTCTGGTCATCTAAGATTTATAGTAATAGGACAGATATCACATAGTATACTCCGACATTTCTGTAATGAAGAGAATGTTGTATGCATTTATGATACCAGACGTCCTGAGAGACATATTTTAAACCTCTAAATTAATTTACTGCAATAACAGTTTCTGTATCGAATGAATTAAATTAAAGAAGTTTTTGAACATTGATGTTTGGCTTTAAGTAGTTAATACAGAGTGCAGAGAAGGCGTAAAACGGTTGAAAAAATATACGAATTGAGAGAACCCAGCCATACCTCCGGCAAAAAGAATTACTTAGGAATATAAAAGGACTATTTTTTGTCATCATTAAATTCAGAAATTGTAATACAATGAAATATCTTTCTTTACGTCATCAATTACAAAATTGATCAGTTTACAATTCAAATCACCTTCAACATAGCGAGGTAACCAACATGAATTGGATTATAATATGCAAATGTGAAAGTAACAAAAAATAACATTCGAAATTTCATTGTATACTTGACCTTTAAAGCACGAATTTCATATAGAAAAGGGTGTCTACGAAACATGACGTATGCAGCCAATTAATGGTCATGCGATCACCGTTCCCACGACATTCTGTCCTTGTCAATTGCGTTTTCTGATTCGTATTACTATTCTATATTCCATATCACATTTAATGTCTAATATTATCTTTTGCCGAACCGCTAAGAATAGAAGACGTTTCCCAAAAAGTGTTTCTTGATGAATATATACAATATATATATACTAACATTTTAAAAAAGGCAATATAATCTACAGTCAGTTATGATAAGTATCAATACAGTGTGATAAAGTTACTTTAAAATATTATTAATGTATATCATGCATTCAGCCTGAGCGCACAATGTTGACTTCGTTTACAATCTGTAAAATTGCGTACAATCATCGGATATATCTGCTATTTTGTCAAGCAGTCCAAATAGATTGGTTATATTAGAATACCAGGATATTAGAACATGACTGTCACATCTCCACTGATATCAGATAAACTGAACATTGTTAATATGTATATGAGAGGCTTGTCACTAGCAACGTGATGTTTTAATTAATAATCGAATTTCTCTACTATAAACAGATACTAGTGGCACATTTCTACTACAACAAATCACTGATGAATACCAGATAGGAAGATAAGGATTCGAAAAACTCTGTCGATTCATCAAGATATTTGACAAAAATTCGTCGTAGATATAGAAAAAGAATTACTTTTCAAGTCTTACGTAACCTACGAGGGGTGTAGGAAAAGTTTTGAGCCTCAAAAAAAAACCCCAAAAAAACATGGTACAAGATTTCTGATGAATGTACAAGACTTCAAGGCTCAAAACTTCAGAGACACCCCTCGTATTTAGGGCTGGCAAATTCCTTAGCAGCCGCTATCAATTGCTACTCGTAGATGCGATACACACTGCAAGTCTCTGCTCATATCTCGAACATTATATCCCTTGATCTATAAAGCTTACTTGTCTTATAATTAAATAAAATCATACAGGCATTTAACAAGAATACTAATATTCAGTCAATAAAGATAGAAAGATTTTTTTCCTGTATTTTATGTTACACAACAGGAAACCTGGGCTTCTGACTTCCTATTCTAAAGACAGTCAATGCTGAGTTTAATCTTGTGGTTCTGCTATGTCCCAAGCTACTGCTATCTAGCACCTTCGAATGATCTCTACTCAACCGCTACACAACTGCTATTCGACTGCTACTCAACCGCTACTCAACACACCTACCATGACCAGACTACCTCTATTTATATATCTTGGGAGATCCTACTTCCTCGCTGGGGGCGTCGACACAACAGGTTCTTAACCATATTCTACCTACGGACACATTTGATTCCTATTTGATTCAACTGGACCCTCATAGATATTCAATGTTTTAAAATATCCCATTATAATTTTATAATTATGCATTTTTGGAATATTATTGAGAATTGCATGAAAAATATGTTAAAATATTTTGTGTATTATAGAACTACAACCAATCTATTGCATATAAATTTTAATAACAAAATCTTATATGGACCGACATCCCCACCAAAGATCCTGTGGTCCCCGGATGGGAACCACTGATCTAACAATCAATAGAGCATTCCATTTCCGTTGAGGCTACAATGCATCTCTCAAATAGATTCATAGATATATTTTTACATCCTTCATATTTTGTCACTCTCTAGAGTTATTGCTCACATAACTCATTTATTCTGCAAGTGTCAACTTGTATAAATTAAAAAGAAAACATTCGCCTGTCCAAAAGTGTTTTTTATTATTATCGATCAACTGAAGATTTCATTTTCGTTAACTACAGTGACATAATGGTGTTATTATCCTTGTTAAACTTTCTGAACAGCAAGCACTGAATTCTCTGACATATTGTATTGTTTCTTAAATGGGACCAGGTGCTGATAGAAGACTCGATCAATAAATTTTGATCGATCGTTATCAATATTTGCGAGTTAAAGTACTTTCACCAGTTCATTCTCTGAGAAACTGAAATATGCAACTTCTCAGATCTGAACATGGTATAGTGATGCATATCCTGCTACTGCACCAGTGTCGCAGTCGATCCATTCTCTGTTCGCTCATTTTGGTGTATGCACCCAAACTAAAATGCCTAAAATACCATTATTTAGTCGTATTGTATCCTCCAAACAAATGAGGCACGTTGAAGTTATTTCGACATTAGAAATACACATGAATAATTATTAGCCATTGCCGACAATTTGAAGAGTATTTGGACCACTAACAATAGACCTAATTTTATGAGAAAGCGTTATCCTCACCAGACTGGTACTCCACGATGTTTCGAACATTTCTATCGTAACACATACAGACGTTGTAGAAATCTATCTCAAAATAGGAATTTTGACCCTTTTCTGAAGGTACATTGTATAACATGCTACAACTATTCGCTTTCTCATAATATGCTTCTTTTTACTCTAATCCAACTGGATTTTCTGCTCAGACAATCAAACTTTTGTTATATCCTGAACAATCCTAACGAATTCTCCTAGCTCTTCTCTCCACTATTTATCGCATTCAAATGATATCGCACTTAAAGCTCTCCCGAATTTACTTCAAATGAATTTCATGCATCTCAAAGCCAATATCGAATATCGGCATCAACCATATTCTATCTAAATAGTCTGGTATTTCCTACGGGCGCAGTTGTTACTGATTCATTGTTATATCGAAAAAATAATTCAAATTTGCATTAGTCGCTGGATTTCAATTCTCATACCCTTCTAGCTGGGGGTATCTGAGTGGTTTTATGTTTCAGATTTACAATAAATTTCATGTGTACTCTAATGTGTGTCGAAAGCTGGAGATCTCTAGCAAAAAGCAGATTTCAAAGTTTGAGGAAATAAATAGTTGTTAGTATGGGTGAGTTTAAGATTGTCTCAATTTCCAGTATCACATAATTCTGATTAGAATATATTGAGACGTACTGAGGAGCGGATTGTGTGTATGCGTGTATGCGTGTGTGTGCAGGAGTATGTGTATGTGTGTGTATGTACGTGTGTACAAGTGTGTGTGTGTTTTGTTCCTCTGATTCATGTGGTATTTATTTGTTTATTGCCCAAAAGGTGCTAAACATAGAGAGGACAATATAGCTTGGCACCAGTGACGTCGCAGCTCATTTATTAATGTGCAAGTGGCTGAGCACTCCACAGACACGTGTACCATTAACGTAGTTCTCGGGGAGATTCAGCGTGAAACAAAGTGTGACAAGTCTGGCCATTTGAATTACAGGCACAACAGAAACAGGAAGTAAGAGTGAGAGAAAGTTGTGGTGAAAATATATACATAATACATACATACATACATGCATACAAACAAAAGTATGTACCGTCATAGAGGTCAGCTGTCCTGATGATGTGAATTTTTCTTTGAAAATCAAAGAGAAAGAAGATTGCTATCGACAACTGTTTCGAAACCTCCAGCTTCTATATCTCTATATCTGGATTATGAATTTACATTTATCCAAATAATTGGAGCTCTTGGTTTTTTAAGTGAATGCTGAGCCGTCAGTCTGAATAAGCTTGGATTTTCAGGAAAAGAAATCAACCAAGTGACTCCTCACACATTACAAATACAATTTGTAAGTGGAACAGTAAAACTCTGCAAGACTTTTCTCAGGTTCAAAATGTGACGTTGTTTTCGTTTCTGTCGCTTTTCTGTAGCGTTCTGTAACGAAGTGTATATATATCAACATAAAGTGCGAATTCATTTTTGTATCTGGTTTGCAACCTTCGTTATGTGAATTTGTTTGTTGAAAGAAATTTTGTAGTGTCTACGGAGACTCTTCACGTCAATATAATTAACATACACACTGATTAAATTGTACTCATTTATTAAATATCCGATTTTTTTGTCAAAGCTATTTCGTTGCTTCTTTGCAACCTTTACAATCAATAGTCACTGAGTCACAGACTCACTTAGAAAGTTGCAAAAAAGTAACGAAAGAGCTTTGATAAAAAATTTTTTTTTTTAAATGGATATTTAATAAATGAATGGAATTGAACCAGCGTGTCTGTTAATTATATTCGTAAGATGACTATCCATAGACACAACATAAAATGCTAACACCTGCTAGAAATATAGATCTTCCCATTTGGTTGAGATATTGCTTCTCTAAGTATCATGAAAACAATTTAAAATAAGTTTAATGCATAATTATCTGTCATATAATTATATCGCAATTTCAATAGGTTTTAACTTTAAACGAGGATTTCAAAAGAGAGGCTGTTATCATCTTTAGAATCTACCATATGTTGAAAAAATATACTTTATGTATTATATGCAACGTCATATTTAAAACCTAACCTCACAATAACGACTTTCTTTAAGAACAGAGAAGTATTGAATTTGTACTCAGCTTTGTGTCGGCAGTTATATTTCTGCAAATAAAACAGCATGGGTAACGAATACCAACAGCGACGGTTTCATTGCGGTCGTCTAACATGTTAGAGATGTTTAACAATCTTCATTGAAACCTTTAGCACTCAAAGTCTGTCAAGACTAGTGGTCTTTATTTACATTGTTTTCAATTAATCCAGCATTATCTCGTTTCTTGAAGAATCTGATAATGTGATTTAAAATTTTTTTATAATAAACATTTTAGGATAGGTGTCAGAGGTCAAATCTGGCCAGTTCAAATGGATAACAACTACAATATTTGCTACAATATTTGCTACAGTATTTGAGCCGGAGATAGCTAAAGGTTCAAATCGCACATAACCTACTTGTAAATTTGATGAATACGACGAATGTTGTATTTTCTGATATTTTCTGATATTTTCTTATCGTATATGATTTTTTCTCTATCATTTAATATCTAGATTTACGTTATATATTCACGTTCAACCATAGCCAACGCCACCTGCCGGTAAAATCCCCAGACGCATCCTACGTTTTGACAGTCTACGAATGTGCAACTATCCAGACAATATGCGAAAGAGATCTCAGTATATCTAGT
Organism: Octopus bimaculoides; assembly: GCF_001194135.2. Taxonomy (NCBI): domain Eukaryota; kingdom Metazoa; phylum Mollusca; class Cephalopoda; order Octopoda; family Octopodidae; genus Octopus; species Octopus bimaculoides. The sequence continues at coordinate 57,126,825 of NC_068994.1, read as the reverse complement.
GCTATATATCTTGTCCTGCACCAAGCACCTGAAGTGATATAGCCTGGACTGATTGATGCAACGCAACCAGATGCACAATATCCTACCCTTATGGGACAGATGCGATCGTCGCGCAAAATAAAGATTCGTACCAAGTCTATCGTCCGTTTCATTTTTTAATCATAATAGTGACGTAGATCCAGTGTAGATTATATTGTTACTGTGGATGACATCAGGTAGCCCAAATGGTGGATAGGCTTTGATCGACATATACTCAAAGTCAAAGTAGTTTTATATATATATATATATATATATATGTGTGTGTGTGTGTGTGTGTGTGT
>NC_068994.1:57125576-57126178 GCF_001194135.2 Octopus bimaculoides | reverse complement strand
AGAGAGAGAGAGAGAGAGAGAGAGAGAGAGAGAGAGAGAGAGAGAAAGAGAGAGAGAGAGAGAGAGAACGGGAAAGAGAGTATGAAAGTGTGATTGATGATAGAAAACGGAGACGGACTGATAGATAGATAAAAGGAAAGAAAGAAAGAGAAATTCACAGATGGTAGCGAAATGTTTGATGGAGTGCTTTTGTTTCGTCTCCTTGCAAATACATACAAAGCTGCAATACTTGTTCATAATTATGTGATAAAGTTATAAAGATGTCTTAGAATATAATGCACTAAAATATGTTTCTGCGCATTAAGTTAAATCTAAAGCAAAATGAAAATGAGTGTATTGAAATCAAGAAGCGATAAACCAGTTAGAACAATTATATTTGTGACAGCTAGCAGCATTATGGTTCTTATATAAGGACATGGAATATTGGCTTGTGAAACCTACTCGAAGAATCTCTGAGATCTAAGTTACATCAGGTCAGATGCCTTTTACAAGAAATCCACAAAGAAATTCGCAGAGGTAATTAATATTGTTCGCAGATACATATGCACACACACACACACACACACACACACACACACACACACACACACACACACACACAC
>NC_068994.1:57119271-57125339 GCF_001194135.2 Octopus bimaculoides | reverse complement strand
TATATATATATATATATATATATATATATGTATGTATGTGTGCATGTATATTAAGTTTTAAAAGCAACAACTTGATAGAGACTTCGAAGTTTCGGTTCACACCCCTCATCAAACAGTCTGATAAAAGCAAAGAAAGCGTCTCTGTCAGGCGTTCACTTTGTAGAAGTGAACGTGTACATCACAGAAAAGAAAAGTGTTGAGGAATTTTCAGCTTAATCTTGTGCTTTGCATGCTCTGTCGATATGAGTTGACATGGAAAGAAACATTAATGTAACAACCTATGTTACCCTGACAGATATTGTTATATTGCGAAGTCATTGATAGGATGTTTCTATCTGGCACTGCATGACCCCCCACCACCCACCGTTGTACGGTGTTATCATCCTCAAAAGGTTGGACCGTTATAACGTCCACTCATTATCACAGTATAAATAATTATCAGATCAGCACAGACACGACTATCAACATAGTCTAACACATACTCCCGTACACTACTTACTTATATAGACGCTATATCATTCCACTCGTCAAGTGAGTGTGGTGTCTCATTATTACTATAATATTCTTTATTCATTCCTCTTCCCTTTTTTTGAGGGGGTTTTTTTTTGCGACAGCTAGCATTGACCTTCACGAAGCAGTGTAACGAGTGACATCGCTGTGTTTTCTCTACAAGTTGTGAAACTTGTGTTTTTGTGACCACGATTTTGTCATGTACAGAAACGAAGACCCAACTTGAAATTCTGCGTTGAGCTTTGGAAATCTACTACAGATATGCTTGCTTGGGCAAGCTTACGGCGACGAGGCAACGAGTGGCAATATTTCGAGTGGCACGGCGATTCAAAAGCGGGAGAATATCCCTGGAAGATGATGTGTGATCTGGAAGACCTACCTCGAGCGACACTGATGGAAATGTGAAATTGCGCAACGTGAATTCGTTCCCCAAGGACAGACCGTCAATCGAGAGTTCTGCTGCGAGGTTTTGAAGTGTTTGAACGGGTACATTCGGTGAAAGCGTCCGCATCTTTGGAGCACGATTTGGATTCTTCACGATGAGAGCGGACCCTGTTTGCGGGCATTCCTCATTCATGAGTTTCTCGTCAAAAACAACATAGTATCGCTTCCACACCCACCCTATTTGCCAGATTTAGCCCCTGCGGTTTTCCATCTCTTCCCCAAGGTGAAAATGCAGCTCAACCGTCATCGTTTTAATACCGTTGTCCTCGATTCGCTTACCGAAAACGACTTACAGGCTGGATTCCATAATTGATAGAAACGCTGAGACCGGTGTCTTGCTTCGCAAGGTGAGAATTTCGAAGGAGAGGATGTTAAAACTTGGGTAAATAAGTTATTTTCTTATTAAACATTACTAGTCCTGGAACGTTTTGGTACCACCTCGTACGCAGCCCTCAAACAACAATCAGCTCGTTTCTTTCTCTCTCTCTCTCCATCTCTCTCTCCATCTCTCTCTCTCTCTCTCTCTCTCTCTCTCTCTCTCTATCTATCTATCTCTTTCTATGCGACACAGTGAAAATCAACAAAGTTCAGACCTTAGACTTGCAGTGGTAATAGATGAAATTCAAATATTGTAACCTTACGGTGTCATGTGTGCACATATATGCCCTACAATTTTTCGCCCAGCAATTTTCGAAAATCTCCAGGTTACGTTAAATCTTATACAGTTTAGGTGACATCACCATTTTGATATATTAACCCATGTGTGATCTACAGTTACATGAATATGAAATTTGAAACTTGACATACACAAAAAATTTCTAGAATTTTTGTATGGATACCTGACTAGTCAAATATGTATAAGTGAAGTTAATATTGGTAACTCACACGGAGGTACTACTAAGTGCTTGAAATTAACAAAGAACTTAGAAACTTTGAGAGAACGTGAAATAATTCTTATTTTGGAACGGTGAAAGGCAAAGCAAATAAAGCTATAAATGATATTTGTTTAAAACACATTTTGGATAGAAAAGTCAAAAGATTCCCATGGAACTCAAACCTAAGCGGGGCTTCAGTTGAATAAGATATATTTTGGAGAGAAGAGCTGGGAAAATTTGTTAGACTTGTTGAGGATACAACAAAACTTGTTTGATTCAAGAGAAAAGTCAGCTAGATTAGAAGTAAAATGAATCTATTGTAAGAAAGCTATTAAAAGTAACACTTTACTCAATATGTCTGCATAAAGGAGCTTGGATATAATGATAAGAATTTTGTATGAAGAACAATAAAACAATCAACAAATATCTTTGAGTAGCAGTCACACGTTGGACATACATTGTATGTTTAAAAAAAGGTTTTAAGATCAAACTTTCTCAGGAGTTAAACAACCAAACACCACCAGTCTCTAAACGGGATCAGCAAATGCTGACAAATTTTACTCTTGTAGGATGAGGCACGTTTGCAAGATTCCTAGGAAGCGGAAGGACGCGAATTATTCAAGAATACAATTATAAATTTAGATTATTTTGCGTGATCGTTATGAAGTAAATGAAAAACCCCTCTTGGTTGGTTAGACTTCAGGATTGTCGCATTGAGCTTTCCAATTCAGATGGACAGATTTCATTCTTTGTGGAAGCATATCCGATATTAGAATGTACTGCAAGTCTGTGACTTCGAATCAGCTGCATGACTTGTTTCAATAATGTGATGATCTGTATGGTTTTATGTGTGCAAGAAGTACTGTCCGAGCTATGTACAGGAGATCCGCAGTGGGTATCTTATCTGCTTGTGCTTCGTAACAAGTTGTCAATTACTGATGTATTTTCTGGCCCTAAATAGGAAATCTACACTCAAAGAACTAATTTTGTCTATATTTGTCATGAATTGTTACCAATTATTTTAACATATGGATTTATAAAGTAGGTGAAGAATTTCTTCTACATATATTTTGTTCATTTAAGCATTTGTTTTTATTTTATTTTTTGTTGTAAACTTGATTTTGTTCTAATTAATTTTTGGTAATCTTGTTACCTAAATGTGGCGATTAACTTTTGATATCATATTTGGCGGTGACACCCTCGTCATATTAATCGTGGTAAATTTATCTAACAGATGATTATTTTCCAAAAAACAATATACAGAGTGTCCACAAAGTCTGGGTACATGGCGATTAACACGTACTTTAAGAAATTATTATTTGTTATATTCAATTGTTTATGTTATGATTTTATTTACTCCATGTAGCCAGACCTTATGGACACTCTGTATAACAATTTGTTTCTTTGAATGGCAAATACATAAGCCATTAATAACTATATCCTATATATGATACTTTACAGAATGCGTATGATATCCATATTGATTATTCTCATGGCAGCTGCCATGATCTGCGCCTTTATTAAAGGTAAGATCTCCTTTAATGTGTTAAAAGATTCATTTTATGAAGTTGCAGTGATGCGTGTTATGATTATTTGTAGAGCGATAAGGCGCGGAGCTGGCAGATTCGTTAGCACGTCGGGCGAAATGCTTAACGGTATTTCGTTTGCTGTTACGTTCTGAGTTCAAATTCCGCCGAGGTCAAGTTTGCCTTTCATCGTTTCGTGATCGATTTAAAATAAGTACCAGTTACGCACTGGGGTCGATGTAGTCAACTTAATCCCTTCCCCCAAATTTGAGGCCTTGTGCTTCAAGTAGAAAGACGTATTTCTTGATTCATAACGTTGCAGATTATATGATTTATATAATCCCATGGGAGCAATAGTTGTAGCAATCCAGTCAATTCTATAGTAGTGGACCAGTTAAAGATTAATTTAAATATAATATGGTTTCAATTCCTCTTCACCCATATTTACTGTTCAACAGTAATGGGTAAATGTGCTGCGAGATGTATGTCTTTCAAACCAAATTTCTCAGAAAAGTGTTCACCTCTTTAGCATTTACTGCGTACATCATTATACTAGAAATATACTCTTACAACAACCGAGAAGAGTTGCAATGAAATGTTATTAAGGACGAATGGAAGTAAATTTCAAAGCATAATTTTGCCTACAGTCAACTGGCGTCTCAGACTGAGCTGATTACAATAGGCAGGGAAATCTTGGCTCAAATATAAAACAGATTTGCATCGTTCGTGTCAGTTAAATAAAAGGAAGCAGTTAACGTTCGAATCAACTCCGGATAAGATGATAGATAGATAGATAGATAGATAGATAGATAGATAGATAGATAGATAGATAGATAGATAGATAGATAGATAGATGAAGATAGGGAAAAAGTAGGAAAGTTGAAAGTATGGCTGAGACATGTACTGAGTATAAGTTGTTAACGGAAAGGAACTTTTAATTTGAGATGCGTGCGAGAGAAGAAACTATATGTTAATGAAGTTCGGGAAAAGAATCGCAGAATCGTTACCCCATCAGCGTCGTGGCTTAAGATTTTATGTCTGGAGTTCAAACCCAGCCTGGGTCGACTTTGCATTTCATCCTTTCGTTATCGATAAAATATATACCAGTTGAATACAGGAGTTTATGTCATCGACTTATTCTCTTCTCCGAAATTGCTGGCTTTGTGAAAAAATTTGAAAGCAATATCATGCAATGATTCTAATGCAACTGTATTGTTTGTATGTTTTTTTTTCTAATTTTAGACGCCATACCCAGTTGTGAATATGTATGCCAACAAAGAACAAAGGTTGGGGAATTTCGCAACTATGAAGATTGTGTTAATGAGTTTTGTATTCTAAGACGGTCGTAATTGTTGATCACATGCTGAATAAAATGAAGCAAAAATATTGCTCTAAATGTAATAATTTGAAATAGAGGACAACAGGAAATTGGCAATGGTATTATTACTTATCCTGTCAGCAGTTCGTGTCTCGTCTCTTTGGCATTTGGGCTCTATTCTGTATAATATCAACGATATATTTTTCAAATAAAAATGATGGATCTAGTTTAATTATAATTTATATGCCGTTACTTATTTCTGAAATAAAACAGATTTGACGTTGAGTACCTCGCTATGTTGAAGCTATTTTGAACAGAAATGGGGGCATTTACAGAAAAGATGGAATAAGACAAGATTTTCATTGGATTGAAATTTCTGACTTTAGGGATGACTTTCAATTTCTAAACGAGTAATTCTTTCAGAGACAGAGTGACAGTAAAGCCCTTAAATTATATTTTCTTTAGTCATATTACTCCTTCTCTTTGACGATTAATGCATTGCTTTGTTTCGTAAACAAAAAAAAACAAAAAATTAATTTTGATAAGCTGGTGGAATCCTCAGCACGCCGGGTAAACAGGTTAGCAGCATTTCGTCCGTCATTACGTTCTGTGTTCAAAATCTGCTGAGGTCAGCTTTGTCTATCATACTTTCGGGGGTCGATGAAATAAGTAGAGTAATGGAGACGATGGAATGGATTATCTCCCATCCTCGAAATGGCTGCCCTTGTGACAATATTATGAAATCAGTGTTTAGATTATCAGCTATTGCTTTCTTTCTTGCTGCTCAATAAACGATCTGCAATCAACGTTTCCTTAAATATAAAACTGTCGGCAATTCTTGAGAGAAACGCTTTAATCGATTATATCGAACAAAACACATTATTGATATTTATTTTAGGCCTTCGCACGGAATAAAAGTTAATCTATCGGCAGGTAGACTACCGGGGATTCTGCAAATCTTTGGATCTACTACTACTACTACTACTACTACTACTACTACTACTACTACTACTACTACTACTACTACTACTACTATTATTATTATTATTATGGTTTCAAACTTTGCCACAACGACAGCAGTTTTGGGGGAGAGGATGATCCATTACACTGGTACTTATTTTATCGTCCCTAAAAGGATGAAAGCCTAGTCCAGCGTGCAAACGATTCTCCCAGCTCACCGCCTTAGTAATAATAATAATAATAATAATAATAATAATAATAATAATAATAATAATAATAATAATAATAATAATAATAATAATGCTCTAGCCATACCAGTCGTGACTTACAGTTTCAATATCGTTAACTGGTCAATTACTGAAATATGTAATGTTGACAGAAAAATACGAAAACTGTTGACAATGCATAGAATGCACCACCCTAAGGCAGATATAG
>NC_068994.1:57114263-57118038 GCF_001194135.2 Octopus bimaculoides | reverse complement strand
ATGTGTTGTGAGGAATTCTTTGGGGTTTGAATAATTTACCTTTGGAAACATGAGTGTTTTGCTCAACATCCTTAAACGAACCTTATTCAGGGACCTTTTGCGCGAGATGGGCTACTCGACCTGAAGAAAATTCTAACTGGGCCTCACCTGCGAGGTTATGCACTGTTTATCTTGATATGAGATCACCATGTCGCGCACATATGGTTGTGATGCATATGCTTGGTGTACCCTTATCAGACGGGTAGTCATGATGGGCATATTGGGCTTCGTATATTTTACCCCAGTGTCACTTTGATGGCATGCACTGCTCTCTCACTCAATAATAATAATAAGAAGATCAGCTACTGATCAACAGAGCCATAACTGAAGATAGCTGCAGAAAGATGAAGCGTTTAAGCATGGCCTGGATCGATTACCGATAGGAATTTGATAGTATTCCTCACACATGGATCCTAGAAACACTAGCCATGAACAAGGTAACACCAATAATTATAAAGTATATAAAACGTTTCATGAATAAGCTGCGAACAGTGTTACAGCTCTAAACAAAAGAGGGACTCATAAAATCCATATTCATTCCCATTAGAAGAAGAATATTCCAGTGAGCAATGCTCTCTCCAGTTTTTTTCTGCTTGACACTGACATCTTTATCTGACATGATAAACAGAACTGTACGTGAATAAAACTGTTACGGAAAAACAACCAGCCACCTTTTATATATGAATGATCTAAAACTGTACGCTGCAAATGATAAACAGCTGGAAACATTACTACAGACAGTATATGGATTTACCAAGGAAAAAAAAAATTTGACTTAGAAAAATGTGCCAAAGCAAACCTGAAAAGCAGAAAACTAGTTAAGAGTAGCAACATCACACTAGATAAAGCAAATTAAATAAGAGGATTAGACCAAAGCCAGACATACAAATACTTAGGCATCAATGAACTAGATACAGTACAATACACAAAAATGAAAGAGAAAATAAGAAAAGAATACTATAGTATAGACAAGTTAGATTAATAATGAAAACAGAGCTCAATGCGAAAAACAAGGTAATAGGTATCAACACTCTAGCCGTTCCAGGAATAAGTTGTAGCTACAATATTCTGCTCTCTAAATGAACTAATCAAAATAGACAAGAAAGCAAGAAACATAAGACAGGATTTAGGAGGCAACACTAAAAATCTGACATAAAAAGGTTATATATACAAGGCATGGAAGGTGATAGAGGTCTTATGCAGCTAGGAAACTTACAATAGGGCTACAGAAATACCTGCATCAGAAGCAAGGAAAACTAATACAAATAACCACAAAACACGAACAAAACAAAACAAAAATCTGTTTTTAATTTTTAAGGAAGCTGACAAATACAGAAAAGAAGTCATAGTACCTACCAACTATGAAGAAAAAGAAGAAACAAAAAAAGCTGTAAAACAACTGAAATCCAGATTAAAACTGGAACAGCAACGGATCATGATAAAACGATGGCAAGAAAAGCCTTCATTGCAAATACTGGGTTAAACTAAACAGAAAAAAAGAAATAGACAAAGCAAAATCCCAACAGTAGCCGAGAAGCTCAGGACTCAAATAAGGAACTGAAAGACTTTTCAATTGCAGCAGAAGATCAAAGCCTCCCCCCACCCAGAAATTAGCAAAAACATGTGATGAAAAGAAATACAAGTAACTGGAGAATATGTGGAAATGGAGAAGAAACAATAAATCATATTGACTCTAACTGCCCAGTCCTGGCTAAGAAGGAATATATTCACAGACACGACAGAGCTGGGACCTATATACACTGGAAGCTATGCCAACACTATTGAATAACAACAGAAAAAAGATGGTATAGGCAAACGTCAGAAAAGGTCACAGAAAATGACAAAGCAACCATGCCATGGGATATGCCAATACACAGGTAGAGAAATTAAAGCCAATAGGCCGAATATACTTGTCAAAGATGATCAAGAAAAAAATGTTTTCTAATTGATGTATCAATACCAACAGATGACAATGTTTCTCTAAAAGGAATGGAAAAAACTTTCAAAATACAAAGATCTGGAAATAGAGGTAACCCGAATGCGGAGTCTAAAAACAGAAACATTTCCTATCATAGTAGTGCATTAGGTATGATAAAAAAATATTCAGATAAATACATAACAAAAACACCAGGATTAACAAGCATATATAACATACAGAAAATAGCACTAGTAGGCACCGCACAAATCCGACGCAAGACACTTTCAATACAGTAACCATAAGAGCATCACAACAAACCACAGCACATACCCAAGACACACAAAGCTGCGCTCGGTAGTGAAGTGAACGCACGTTATATATAAAAAAAACTATTGAATAATAATGATAATCCTTTCTACTGGAGGCACAAGGCCTTGAAATTTTAGGAGGGTGAGGACTAGTCGATTACATCGACCCCAGTGTTTCACTGGTACTTAATTTATCGACACCGAAAGGCAAAGTCGACTTCGGCAGAATTTGAACTCAGAACGTAAAAACGGGCGAAATACCGCTAAGCATTTTGTCCGGCGCGCTAACGTCTCTGCCAGCTCGCCGACTTAGTAGTAATAATAATAATAATAATAATAATAATATTAATAATAATAATAATATTATTATTATTATTATTATTATTATTATTATTATTATTATCATAGTAATAACAATAGTAATAATAAAAGACCCATAATAACGACAACAGCTCAAAATCAAGGAAACGGTTGTAGAAAATGGTAAACAATAGCAAAGACGGTAAGGACGATAAGTGCACAAAATATGACGAATATAGAAAAGATGGACAATAAATACACCAAAATAAGAACAGCAACGCAATATTATTAAGAGTAAAAAAATAAAGAAAAACTAGAAAGAACACTCAATGCAAAACCAAAACAACACAAGAAGCAAACATAATATTACAGCAACAATATCAACAATAACAACGTTGGCATCGATGATAGAGTCGGCGACGAAATAGACGTAGAAGTTATACAGACACGAAATATATTAAACAAGCAGCGACGATGGAAGAGAGTCGCCGCACCGCCACCACCGTCAGCAGCCACAATACTAAGAGCAGCAGCGGCAACGACAGCAACAACGACAGCGGCTGCAGATGCTGCAGCAGGAAGAATAAAACAAATAGAAGCAACGGTTAAAATACACGAAGAACATGTGTGATAGTCGAATGAACTTTAAGTGTGACAGAAATTTTAAACAGAAGGACAGAACGAAAAATGAACGCAATAAAATGGCGCCAATGACGTTAGAATTTGCTATTTTAGTTTGAAAATATGAAGTAGTAGAGGGCAAAGTAAAAAGATTAACTTAATCTAGCTACTTAATATGCTTATTTTCTTACGTTTGCCTTTCTTCAATGGGCACATAGACACACACCCACACACACACACACACACACACACACACACACACACACACAGACACACACACAGACACACACAACACGCACATATAGGTATATATGTGTGTGTGCGTATGTCTCTATGTCTCTATGTCTCTATGTATATATATATATGCATATATGTATATATATGTATACATTTATGCATATATACATATATGTATATATATATATATATATATATATACATATATTTATTTTTTATTTATTTATTTATTTATTTATGGGTTTCAGCCAAGTGGCTGAGGTCATGCTGGAGCACCACCGTGATTTTCTGTCTTTATGCTTTGCTCTCTTCACGTTCCTTGCATGTATATATATATATATATATATATATA
>NC_068994.1:57112793-57113216 GCF_001194135.2 Octopus bimaculoides | reverse complement strand
ATATATATATATATATATAGAGAGAGAGAGAGAGAGAGAGAGAGAGAGATTTGAGTTTGAGGTTTGTTTATGCATTTACGTACATGTCTATAGGATACGGGCGCAGAAATAGAATTGGAATAATAGAGATATGCAAGCAAATGAGAATCCTTATTCCATCTTCAGTGATGTCATTATGGTTTGTTGTTTTCTCTCTCGTTTTAGTGTGTGAGTTAATAAAATATACATTATGAAGCATTGCACATTATCATTCGTAAAGACATATATTCCATCATGGAAGCACGTACGTTCGAGTAAAAGCGCACACAATACAATACGCACAATACTGGTTCGTACTCCTAAACATTTACATCTTCTTCTACGATGAATATGGTGTGGCAAATAAACAAGAATAGAAAAGAATGCATACATATATGGTATGTG
>NC_068994.1:57111974-57112783 GCF_001194135.2 Octopus bimaculoides | reverse complement strand
ATGAAAGGCAAAGTCGACCTCGGCAGAATTTGAACTCAAAACGTTAAGACAGACGAGATGCTGCTATGCATTTCGCCCGGCGTGCTAACATTTCTGCTAGCTCGCCGCCTTAGTGGATAGGGTGGTTAGATTTTGGTTTCGGTTCCTGGATCGGGCGACGTGTTGTGTTCTTGAGCAAAACACTTCATTTCCAGACGCATCAGTTCGCTCAGCCAGCGAAAATGAGTAATCCTGCGACGGACATGAACCCCGTCCAGGCGAGGAATATATACGCCATTAAAAGCGAGAAACCCGCCCTTGTTTGACGGTACGACTCAAGAAGGTAACTTTATCTTTGTGGAGGCGCGTGGCTTAGTGGTTAGGGGTGTTGGGCTCATGACTTTAAGATTGCAGTTTCGATTCCTGGATCGGGGGACTTTATTTCACGTTGCTCCAGTCCACTCAACTGGCAAGAATGTGTTAATCCTGCGACGGACTGGCGTCCCATCCAGGCTTAGAATGTACACCCCAGCGAAACCGAGAAAGAGGGTCTAATGGCACGGTATGACTCGACAAGGAAACTTTACCTTTACTTTACCCATATGGCAACTTTACCGTATGGCAACATCTCTTCAAACTAACGTTGCAAGTTTTGCTAAAGTGAGATATTACAGACATTTCCAAAAGCCAACGGAATAATTTAATGCGCAGAAATATTCACTTCCTGCTTATGTATTTCCAAATGCTTGGCAATTTCTGCTTGAAATAACTTGTTCAATGATGAGCCTGTAAATAGTTGATTGAAGCAGGAAAATCAACAGAAACATGAA
>NC_068994.1:57110664-57111315 GCF_001194135.2 Octopus bimaculoides | reverse complement strand
ATATATATATGCATGTAAATGTATATCCATAAGTATATATATGCACCCACACACACATACACTCACATATTTTTCTTCCTCCAACAATCCTACTTTGCATAATTTATTCTAAACATTACATCGTTAGAAGTTAGCACTAAATGTCCTCAAAATGGTTACGTCGTAAATCAATGAATTCTCTTCGGTGTTCCATCTGAACTAACAAACGTTTTTTTTTATGATTACCAAGCAATTTTGTCAGACAGTTACTCTGTACCAAACATATATTGTTGTCTAAAACTATGAAATCGTGTTAACTATATACACATGCTCTGGTTCTGTTCACGTTCAGCCGAGTATACTGGTATTAACGTAGCAACATTTGGAATATTGTCCAGGTAAATCTAGCTGAAGAAGACTAATCATATTTACAATAACAAACGTATTTGTAGAGTCCGAAACCTAGGTACTAGATTATCCGATTCTGGGTTGTCCATTTATGTAATGTTCTTCCTAGAGGTTAGACGAATTTTGTGTTTATGTTCGCCGCCCTCACACGTCTTTGCCAGTATATATATATACAGTGAAGCTTTATTATAGCGTCGTAAATTTATCGACTGCTATTTCCAGTAAACATTGGTGCCTTGCTGTACCACTACTATGTATATATAT
>NC_068994.1:57109483-57110409 GCF_001194135.2 Octopus bimaculoides | reverse complement strand
TCTTCCTAGAGGTTAGACGAATTTTGTGTTTATGTTCGCCGCCCTCACACGTCTTTGCCAGTATATATATATACCTGCATATGTGTGCGTGTATATTTTCCGATCTTGTATACGAGTGTACGTCACTAAAGCGACTGAGGGCGCTTTTCATCATCATCATCATCATCATCATCGTTGTCATCGTCATCATCACCATCATAATCACCGTCGTCTTTGTTGTTGTCATCGACATACACCGTCTTCATTGTCTTAAACCCACTCCTCTAGGATCAATGTGATGTTTGAGCCTGGCAAAAATCAACCGAGATATTTCCCTTACTTGACCGTCTAACTTACGTGATTTAAGTAAAAATCAATTAGTTAAAAAAAGCCCCAAAAAACTGTACCTACAGATCAAATTTTCAAACATGTCTTAGGGTTTCCACTTTATTTAAAATGACCACCAATGTCATCAATGGCACTGCCGTTGTCCGTTCTCTAAATATCAACCTCACCACGGCAACCATTTACCATCAATGTCCAGATAGATATACGTCAACAGTTGTTAGTAGTTGATGGAGAAACAGATAATGTTGTTCTACAACTCATCTCGCAGACATAATGACCTCCATTATTGGTTTGGTTTTTTTCCTTCCCTTTAAAAAAGGCATGAAATCCGTACAATATCCGTTCGTTTATTCAATAAAGCCCAGGTTATTTGTCTGTGTAAGAAATTAATTATTCATTTCTTTGGATTCACGAGAAACACACATTAGACATGTCATGTTGAGATACGCTAATCGTCTCTGACACACATGATATCAATGTAGAGAACGAGATGGATGATGACGGCGATGATGATGATGATGATGATGATGATGATGGTGATGATGACGATAATGGTGACGATGATAACGGTGGTGCTGAGGGTTGCTGCTGCTGCTGAT
>NC_068994.1:57108011-57108719 GCF_001194135.2 Octopus bimaculoides | reverse complement strand
CACCATCACCATAACAATGCTGTTTATAAAATCGACGACGACGACGACGACGACGACGACGACGACGACGACGACGACGACGACGACGACCGGGATAATGATATGTAATGAGAAAGGAAAGCTAACAGACGTTGACCTTATCTGAATGGCGTTTCTCTTGAAAAGCAAGATCTGCGAGAAACAGTAGCAGAAAATGGTTGGACGATATCAATTAGAAGAATCTGATGACAATTCAATTAATTTCAAGTCGAACAGCAAAATCAAACTTGGCTGTCTTCGGAAGAAGCCGGCTTCGAAATATTTTTGATGTCAAAGCCAATACTCACGAAAGTATATATTTTAATAGACGCACATGTAGGCGATTATCGCGCTCGGGCACACACACACACATACACACACACTGATAACTCTCAAACCGTACTCCTTCTTGTTGACTCCAATTTCTTCAATTTCATATATATAGGCATATACATATATATAGACATATCATATGTTGTGATATCTACATGAATCAAGCGAACGATATTTGTGGACAGTTTTGAAAAAGATCATTACTAGTAAATGAAGCTTGAAAGAAAATAGTATTTTAAATAATGTTCATTGTACTTTTCATACACACGCACACACGCATACAAATACATACACAGACGAACGCACACACGCACAGAGAGAGAGAGAGAGAGAGAGAGAGAGAGAGAGAGAGAGAGA
>NC_068994.1:57105656-57106223 GCF_001194135.2 Octopus bimaculoides | reverse complement strand
ACACACACACACACACACACACACACACACACACACACACACACACACACACACACAGACACACACACACAGACACACATACATACCTTCATACATGCATACACATAAAGACAGCCATATACATAAATAAATATATGTTAAGTTAAAGCTATCATTTTAAAGTTAGTTTAAGGATAACACCGAACATTTCATATGATTCGATACTAACAGTAAACACAGATTCACCACAGCTGTTTGAGGCGCGTTTTTTGGGGGTGGGGATTGATGAATAGAAGTGTTACTTCATGCAAAGAACAAAACAGGAAAACTAAATCATCATGTTGACATTTTGAACGTCTCAGCCAGAAGTACAAAGAGCCAACCAAAGATAAGGACGTCACTGGTCTGAAGTTGGTGCTTTACTATTTATGCACGTTATTTGCATGCATCCTGGAAATTCTTTATTATGCATACATACACACACACATATATATATTTTACGTACATTATATATATATGTGTGTGTGTGTGTGTGTGTGTGAGTGCGTATCTGTATGTATACGTATGTATATGTACAATATATATATA
>NC_068994.1:57104349-57105646 GCF_001194135.2 Octopus bimaculoides | reverse complement strand
ATATATATATATATATATATATATATATATATATATATACACTTATATACGTAGTGAGATAGATATATTTTGTAACTGTGACAAACGAAGACCATAAGCACAAAAAGCACCGAGGGATTTAATTCTTTCCCTACCATCGGCCTTTACAATATATGCCTAACAAAACACGCACACATACATAAAATATATGTAGAAACACATTTATACACACGCGCACACAAACACACTTATTGTGTGTGTGTGTGTGTGTGTGTGTGTGTGTGTGTGTGTGTGTGTGTGTGTGTGTGTGTGTGCTGTGTGTGTGTGTTAGTCTGTACTCTTATACATATACTCAGCACTTAATAGATTCCTCTCTCCGTTTTCAAAATATATTCTGGAAAGTAAAGCAAACAGCTCACCTGGCTATAATAAACAAATTATCTCCACATTAAGAAATCATTAGTTTCACTAGATATATAAATCAATATTATCACTCATAATCTCAGAAAGTACCCCGAAGTCTTAATCGATAATGCATTTCGAAAACGTGAGAAGAAAAAAAAATAATGGCACAGAAAATGTTTTTTCCAGCCACGCACTAAATGATCTACAGACTGTACTTCTTTATCAATTTCTTGGAAAGTAGTCGACATAGCAATTCGTTATCAGCTACTGAAGCAGTATTATTTCAAATAAGCAATCTGTATGTTATGCCTAAGCATATACACTGTTGAAAGCCTTCTAAACTGCAGTATTCCTCTCGAGAAAGCATCTCTTATAGATGTATAGTGCTAAAAATCACAGAAATCTATCTGCAGCAGATGATTAGAGCATTTTTCGACTGGTCATTTGAATACATATTCGTAAAATTAACACGTAAATAGGAGATTATTTCCCATTACATATTTACCCTGAACGTACACAGTTGTCTTGCCGAATCATTGTGACAAAATGTTACAGGTTTATGTCTCTCCAATGCAATAAAAATTTGGCACGGTGCTAGATTGTTAGTGTATTTATCTATCCTGACATGACAGAATGCAACATTGACTATGGCAGGATTTGAACTCAGTGTTCAGACTATCACAAGGAATTACTGTACAGTAAATTACCCGACACTTTAACATGTTACCAATTCACCACCTTGTCGAATTCAGTCAAAGAATTCACAGAATTCTGTCAGTTGTTACAATACTAGAAGTATAAAAACAAAACTATTAACGATTCTTGTCACGCCTTTTCTTACGAATGGCTCACATTTTTTTCAACCCATTCCATTCTTAAATCTTTTATACATACACACATATATATATATATA
>NC_068994.1:57103355-57104297 GCF_001194135.2 Octopus bimaculoides | reverse complement strand
TATATAATTCAATTCAAGATACATCTCAATAAAATACCCTCAAAACTCCATAGCATACATTTTTCTTTGATTTGTTGTTATATTATGTTTACTTAGAACTACGTGATAAAATTTGAATATATCTAAGGAGTGGGGAGCAAAATCTGAAGAAAGAGAATACAGAAAATATAAAACAGTATTATCTTTCATAATAGAACTTTCAAACCGATTTTCTTTTTCCAAATTTGGTCACGTAAAATGTGAGAAAGTTTGTGACTAAGACTACAAAATTACGACCAATGCTTATCTATTATTTGAGCAAACAAACGGCGGTTATAAACATCTGCTAAGAAGAAATTTATAAAGTTTAAGGACTGTTTACAGACAGAGATTTGATACTTTGGAAATTCGACATAATTATTATATATCATTAATCAGTTGTTTCGTACTTAGGCATTTATTTTGGCAGAAATTGTTCGCTGTGATTATTTCTGCTCTTTACGTTATGAGTTCAATTCACATCGAGCTCAATTCTGATTTTATTTTCGTTCTTCTGCAATCACTTCAATAATAAACCAGTTTAGAAGGTGGTGAGCTGGCAGAAACGTTAGCACGTTGGGCGAAATGCTTAGCGGTATTTCGTCTGTCTTTACGTTCTGAGTTCAAATTCCGCCGAGGTCGACTTTGCCTTTCATTCTTTCGGAGTTGATAAATTAAATACCAGTTGCGTACTGGGGTCGATCTAATCGTCTGGCCCGCTCCCCAAAATTTTTCGGGCCTTGTGCCTAGAGTAGAAAAGAATATGTCAGTTTAGAAAAGCGATCAATTTAATTGTCTACTGATATGTGTGTCTCTTATAAAGTATTGGTTTCAAATTTTGGCACAAGGTCAGTAATTTTGGAGGATGGGGCAAGTCGACTACATTGATTCCAGTGCTCCATCGCTACCTATTTGATCGACCCC
>NC_068994.1:57102313-57103123 GCF_001194135.2 Octopus bimaculoides | reverse complement strand
ACACACACACACACACACACACACACACACACACACACAAACACACACACACACACACATGCGCACCTTAGCATATATATGCTTTTCTCTATTTTTATATGTGCGTATCCATGTGTGTACACGTATGATTAAGTGTGTTTCAACCCAAAATAAGAAGGAAACTAATAAATTTCTGACGGAAAAAAAAGGACACAAAAAGACCCACAATAAACAAAACAAAACAGCAGGATCTTGCAGCTAATGTTAATCCATGATTTCATTTCATTCACTATCTATATTATATCCCCTGGAATTGAAATAACATTAAAAGACTACAACGGTATGTCAAGGATATTTCAACGATGTCAATTTAGTACATTTGTGATCCATTAAGAAAAACATATTGATTTTAGGCGAAAATGTTGTTTATGCTAAATGCAAGCCTATCGTTTGAGTACGACTGTGTAGCGTGTTGAGTTTGGGTTTCTTGGGTGCATTCACTACTGTGTACGTGTTATCGTGTACACGTTTAGGTAGAGTGTTTATCATCTCTATCTAAAATAATTGTTGAAAGTCTATCCACTGGAGTTGATTATACAAGTTTTCAAACAATAATATTCTCCCTCTCTCTCTCTCTCTCTCTCTGAAATGCAAGTTTTCACCTTTTTCTTCTTTAGTTTGTTAGCTTTTCTTCTTCAAGGCATAACTTTATGTTCACATTTTAAAAGAAAAACATGCTTTCCTAGGCTTCTCTAAAAGAACTGCCAACCATGGATTATGTTGAATCAAAGAGTTATTCCTCATAATCACCATTATCATCTTATATATATA
>NC_068994.1:57097918-57099322 GCF_001194135.2 Octopus bimaculoides | reverse complement strand
TTATGTTTATAATTATAGAATATTTGTATATAATTTTACCTCTAAAGGTTAATTTTAACGTACCGAGCTACTTGTTAAAATTATTAATTAATTGACTGATTAATTAATTAATTTAATTACTTAATTTTACTCTTTTATTATTAGTTTCAAATTATATATATATATATATATATATATATAGAGAGAGAGAGAGAGAGAGAGAGAGAAAGAGAGAGAAATATTGGTAAACTAACCCCGAAGTTTTTGTAAGATACGGGGAAAGAACGATTATGAAAGTATTTTATACAATAATAACTATATTATGATATATGATAGATAATAATAATATATATACTCAGTTATATATATATATATATATATATATATATTATACACACACTCTTGAGCACTTGAAAATTTTTTGACATGAACTCAACACTTTTGACGAAAAAGCAAGAAATTGAGAAATTGTGCATGACTGCATTTATAAATCTCTAGATTTGTTTTTACCGAGGAAATAAATAAGTAAATAAATAAGAATAACAAATAGAAAAATAATGTTTGGTGAAGCTTCACTTTCTCATTAGTCTGGGAGCGATAAAAAAGGTCACAGAAATAAATAATATAATGTTTTACAATGTTAAATACGATCATCAGAAGAATTGAAGCGAAAGCTATTGTGATCCTTTTGAAGTACAAGAAAGATCTCCCTATAGAGTTAGTCTGATGGTATACAGAGCTTTATTGTTATATATGAAGAGGTCACTAGTAGAATTCCTCAAGCGAATAAAAAAGGAGAAAGAAAAATAAAATAGAAACATTGAAGAGAATTAAAGAAACTGCTAGAATAAACATGGTACATATACAATCATCGAACGCCGGCATAAAACCATTCCTTAACAACAGGATGTCTTGTATAAAACTAAATGTCACTGACCACTACTAGAAGTTCTTATCGAATATTCTAAAATGTCAGAGATCTTTTAGTGAAATATCACAAAGCATAGTTCTCACTATATAGAATTCTTTAGCTTATTTTGGATACATACATACATCCATACACACATACGCGCACGCGTGTGTGTATGTGTGTAAATGTGCGTGTGTGAGAGTGTGTGTGTGAGTGCGTGTTTGTGTGTGTGTGAGTGCATGCGTGTGCGAGTGCGTGTGTGTGTGTGTGTAACAAAAACAAAGGCAGTAGTAAAGGAAATAACGACCTTATCTGATACAAAGACGATAGCGAAGAAATAAGAAATAAGAAACATAACAAATTCATTTTAAGACAGAAAAAAAAATTATAATCTACTTTCGAAATATTACTGGATGTTTGTTTCTAATGACACTGGAAATAAGATAATGAATACATGCATACATGCATACATACATACATACATACATACATACAATCATACGTATATATATATA
>NC_068994.1:57094894-57097252 GCF_001194135.2 Octopus bimaculoides | reverse complement strand
ACGTAGGCAAATATAGACTTCTTATGTTCAAATTTAGATTATGCTTTGGTAGGTATTGTCAGCTAACGTTTCTATGGTTGCAGATGTGTCAATATACAAAACACACATACATACGCACACACGCGCACAAATTTACACACAACTGCAACTACATACACACAGACACACGCATAAACACAGACATAAACGTGCAAATAAACACACACGCACACGTACACACTTTGTATCCTTCTCCATCAAAATTCTTGGTAACTTCTGTGTTCAACTTCTCTTATCTGTTATGAATGTTTTGAGGTTGTTTGCAGCTCTGTCGCATGGAGTGTAAGTGATGCAGTAAACTCTTCTTCGTTGGCTTGCTTCTCATTTGTCTTTACAATTTCTTCGCAACAAAATATCTACGTAACATTTGTTTTTATCTTTCAACAAATTTCCCAATCATCATTTCTATAGAATTTTACGTTGAAAACAATTCTCGACATTAAAATAATACCAAGGTAAAACGTGGCTTAAAATTAACACTAATAAGCTACATTGATAATTCTTTCATCTATAGACAAGGCCTGAATTTTGGCGGGAGGGAGCTAGTCGATAGCATCAACCCGAAACAACGAAAGAGAAAGATGGCCTCGGCGGAATTTGAACTCAGAACATAAAGGCGACAGACATGCTGCGAAGCGTTTTTGTACAACACGCTGAAGCTTCTGCCAGCTCGCCGCTTAAAACCCAATAGTGTTACGCCGAGGTCGACTTTACCTTCCATCCTTTCGGGGTCGATGAATTAAGTACCAGTTTCGTACTGGGGTCGATCTAATAGACTGGCCCCCTCCCCCAACATTTAGGGCCTTGTCCCTAGAGTAGAAAAGGATATATGGTTGATGGGAAAACTAGTTTATGACTAAATCCAGGTAACTGTTATGCACAACTACAGTAGAAATGCCAGTATAGGAGCTTGCATTTGGTTGTCCGATCTGTGAGAAACGAGTAACATCTTGAAATCACTGGTCTACAGTCTTAAATGAATGCTGCATGAAAAAATAAAGACATGACGGTCACTGATTGGAAACTTCGTTTATGTTTGCTTAGTCAGGTCTTTCCTGGGGCTAAACAACAACGAATATGAGAATCTCATTGTTCTTTGTTATCTGGAAGCCATAACCTTCAACATACATTGAAAGCGAAAACTTTTATTTCTGTTTTGCTATCGACAAACCACAATAACTGATCGAAAACATATCTTTAGTTATCGAGAAGGGGAAGATGGTATTTAGAGATAAATATTTTATATACCTGGAAAACTACACTCATTTTTCTAGCTATTCTACGATAAAAAAGAAGCCTTGAAGTAATGCAATGAATATAACTCTTATTGCGATGTTATTTGAAGCTTGCATTTACTTCCATTTTATCCGGCTTAACAATTTTGCTCTGCAACAGTGCATCTACTAAGAGATTCTTCATAAATAAAGAATATACATGTAGATTGGTTATATATTTGCCTAAAACAAAAGTCATAATCTCTGACAAAAATTTCCGAAAAAGTCTGTTGGAAAATCTTTCTAGGTCTAGCTTAGCATCTGTGAGCTTATATTACAGGTAATATATAATGCGAGAAAATAGTATTATCTTTTACTAAAGACAATCCTTGATAAATTATTTACTACGTTAGAGATTAAACAACATTTTTGTATAATGTATTGTTGCTTTATCTCACTAATATATACAACAGACATGCAAACGAAATAGTAAAAAAAAAAAAAAGAAATGTTTGCTTTACTGAGAGTGCATTATATAGTTTCCAGGATTTGTTATGTATGTTATCGACTTAAAGAAACTTATCGTATTTCTATAAAGATTTTCTGCCCTGAAAACCTGATTTTATAGGACAAATAGAAAATCTAACTTCTAGAATACGTTAAAACATCAAAAATATGACTAAGAAAGTATTTAAAAACATATTTTTTATAGAGCCGCGTCAAATTGTAGGAAACGTATCAGTCAAATATTTCTGAAAAATCACGAAGGAAATCAAAATAATTACTCCATGTATAAACTACAAAATGGTACGAAACGAATGCATTTCTGTATAGGACTTTGACGAGAAATTTAGAATTGCATCTTCCATCACTTCTAGCGGGTATCACCAATCACATCATTCAGTAAATCTTTCTATAAACAATCCTTCCTCCTTACAACAATTTCCGTCATTTTAGATCCTAAACAATACTCAAATAAATGAGATTTTCAACTACATTAATCCGTCCGGTCCATGGATTCTTGTAAAACACATTCTGCTTCTTCTACAGAGTATATGTGTGTATGTGTGTGTGTGCGTATGTGTGTCTGTATGCATATATATAT
>NC_068994.1:57090331-57094775 GCF_001194135.2 Octopus bimaculoides | reverse complement strand
TATTATTATTATTATTATTATTATTATTATTATTATTATTATTATTGTTATTATTATTATTATTATCATCGTGAAGATCGCCCTGCCGCCCTTCTTTGGCTGAAAAGGAAAGGGGGGTCTTCTCAATTTGTTGAAAGGTGGGTGAATGTGGCGAGGATGGGCCGCGTGAATGGGCCTACTCTGAACTTACGTTTGTAAACCGAAGGAGTTTGAGAAGGAGGGAGGCGCCTTCCGAGGTGCATCTGGCGGTCCAGGATAACCAGAATGTGTGAGGTTACTCGGTTGTCCCTGTGAGAAACTCTCCCCTGTTATGGAATTTTATTGTTCAATTGCTTTGTTAATCGTTTTTACTTGTTGTATATACAACCCATTTGTTCAACACCGCATTTGTCCCTTGTATTGTATCGTCCCTATTTGTTTTGTGTTCGGTCCTTGTGGCCAATTAGAGAAAGTATTATTATTATTATTATCATTTCCATCATTACCATTATTATTATTATTTTTATTATTATTGAACAGTTACTGTTGTTCGATTAGGAAGGTAATTAAATATTTCAATATTGCCGTTTTGTAAATAAAAAACTTGAAAAGGAAGTGTGCTTATCATATATTTAGTTTTGTAACGAAATTCAAATTACGAACATTCGATGAGATTAAGTATATTGGCTTTTCTAATTGAAATACATAATTAAAAACTGTAATTACAGTTTTTTTCCTGTACACATATAGATATTTTGATTGCAGCTAAAGTTCAAGATAATTGCTTGCTCAAAGTAAAATTGTAAAGTTGTTTGTTAATGAAGTTATATTCTGTAACCAAAAATTTGTGACTTGAATAGTTAAATAAGTTTTTGTGGTTAATTACATGAATTTCATTTCACTTTATTGATTTTGGGAAACTTTGCTGTGGCCATGTTTATTTTTTTTTCCGCAATTTAACTTGAACAGTTAAATTTGATGCGGTTAAGCATTCCGTTCAACACTACGAAGTGTCAGCGGTTACAAAAATAGCGAAATAACTTAAAATGAAATATAAACAGGCGTCGTTGTGTGGTGAGAAATTTACTCCCCAACCACATGGTTCAGGGTTCAGTCCCTATTCATGGCACCTTGGTTATGTATTTCCTACTATAGCCTCGGGCCGACCAAAGCCTTGTGGGTGGATTTGGTAGACGGAAACAGAGAGAAGTCTGTCGTATATATATATTTCTAATATATCAATATATGTTTCAGATTGGACAATTCCTATTCTATCCTAATGAAAAGCATATATGTATGTGTTAATCATAGTCTGTCGGATTTGAACCTTTACTATTGTATCTATTATACGTGTCTAGCGCCTCGGGTTCAACTTGAGCACTTCTATGCTATCTATGTTTATCGAAAGTCAATTATATATATATATATATATATATATATATATATATATGTATGTATGTATGTATGTATGTATGTATATCTGTGTGTGTGTGTGTCTTTGAGTCTGTGTTTGTCATCCATCACCGCTTGACAACTGGTGTTGTATTTACGTTCGCGTAACTTAGCAGTTTGGCAAAATAGATCGATAGAATAAGTATCAGGCTTAAAGAAATTATGTCCCGGGGTTGGTTCATTTGACAAAAATACTCAGAGTGAGGATGATATGCTGTTGAGTATCTCGCTTAGAATGTATATATATAATTTGAGTAAGGCGCAGGCGTGGCTGTGGTAAGAAGCTTGCTTCGCAACCACATGGTCCCGGGTTCAGTCCCACTGCGTGGCACCTTGGACAAGTGGCTTCTGCTATAGTCTTGGACCGACCAATGCTTTGTGAGTGGATTTTGTAGATAGAAACTGAAAGAAGTCTGTCGTATGTATCAATGTGTGTATCTTTGTACCTCTGTTTGTCCCCACCACTATCGCTTGACAACCAATGTTGATGTATTTACGTCCCAGTTATCTAGCGGTTCGACAAAAGAGACAGATAGAATAAGTACTAGTCTTGCAACGAATAAGTCCTGGGGTCAATTTCTTGGACTAAAAGGTGGTGCTCCAGCATGGCCACAGTGAAATTAATGAAAGAATTAAAAGTGTAAGTTGTTTGTTTTATCGTGGCCGGCTGAGATTAGAAAGAACAGTGTCAATGCTGTTTTTGCACGACCTCGGAGACAGCTGGGAGAAAAGAATGACGAAATGCAAAAACTGATGAGAATGCTTGCTACGGAAGGCGAAAAGGGAAATAATGTTAAGCTAGAAGAAGGACTAAATCTACCAACTAATTCTACCAACAATCAGCTACAGAAAATAATATTGCTTTCCACAGCGAGTTGGCAAAATCGTAAGCACGCCAGGTGAAATGCTCAGCGGTATTTCGTCTGTTTTTACTTTCTGAGTTCAAATTCCGCCGAGGTCGACTTTTTCATCCTTTCGGGGTCGATTAAATAAGTATCAGTTACGCAATGGAGTCGAGGTAATCGACTTAATCCCTTTCCCTTTTACGCTACTGGCATAAATAAACTTGCTTCGCGTCGGCAAAAGAGTGTTGATTCTGATGGTGGTTATTTCTATTAATAAAGTTTTGTTTGAGCCGAGATATGTGCCTCTGAATTTCAAAGTTGAAAACCGCAAGAACTTTCTTGAAAACCTAATATGTGTATAATATAGAGGCTCTGGTTTAGACAGCAGATCAGTGAGTTCGAGGGGTGGCGGTTGCCGATACTATTGACCTCAGTACCTGATACTTGGCTGGTACTATATTTTACCAACTCTGAAAGAATATCAGGTAAAGTTGAGCTGGACGGGATTTCGACCAGGTACTATAATTTAATATAGCCTGAATGCCCGGATGAAGGTTCTGCACACTAAAATTTAGTATGCAAGGCGATCTGATATGTGACTTTGGTTTACCTTGTATTTTAATCTATCTCTATCAATTTCACTTGTTGTGCTTGCTGATGTAGAAGTTTAAAAGCTGCAACAGGATTTCATGTTATAAAATGTATCTTATTCGGGAGTAGAGGCTTAAGGGAAAAACTTGACTATAATGACTGCGCCTCGTATAAATTTGGTAGGTCAATTTGCATTCCATGGTTTCCCTGCGGCTTTAAACAGCGACAAACATTAAATCATATCTTTTAAGTGTAGTTTTATTACTGTCATACAACAATAAAATACTATGTAATATAACAATATCAATGTTCACTTCACAGGATATATCCTGAGATATTGTTTATTTTATTAAAAAGATAAAAGCGTGACATCCATTTTGTAAATATTTTCATTGCTTTCAGACGCAAAATACATAAAGGGCTTAAGCATTCTGTGAATCACACTCTAATAAATGATGTCATTTTAAAGAGCATGCAAATAGACGTAGTAACAATTAATGTTCATTAATTTGTAAACAGTTTTTGGTTTAACTAGGTATTTATAGTAATATACTTGAATAAAACTTGTCGATATAACCGTAATCGATGCGAGCAAAACACTTTGATGTTATGATCGTTGGTTGTTACTATATCTTTAATGTAAGTATGAAATCATAAATTTCTTATTATGACGAACGGAATAACCCAGGGATTGTAGATATAAAAGAGAAGAAAAGTTTGATCTTTGTTCAATAAAATGAAACATTGAACAGCTTTTAAAATTCAATCACCAGATATTAATTAATATATGATTCATATAAAATCTACTCAATTTGGATTTAGGAAATTACGGAAATGTACTCGTTAGAGAAATGACAGTGTATTGAACACTAAACAAGTACTTCGAAAAGAATAACTGTGAGCTATTTCCTACAAACACACACACACACACACACACACACACACTCTCTCTCTCTCTCTCTCTCTCTCTCTCACACACACACACACACCCATTGTTATATCTATTATATTTTGTGACAATATTGTTTCAAATTTGGCATAAGTCCAGCAACTATGAAGGAGATTACTCGATTACATCGACCGCAGTACTTGACTGGGACTTATTTTCTCCACCTTGAAAGGTTCAAAGGCAAAGGTCACTTCTGCGGTCTTTAAACTCAGAACTTAAAGAGCCGCAAGAAATGACGATATCCAATAAACCCAATGTGCCGCCAACTCACCGATAATATTTTGTGATAATATTGTATACTATGATTAAGGCGGCGAGCTGACAGAACGGTTAGCATATGGGCGAAATCCTTAGCGGCATTCCGTTCGCCTATGAGTTCATGTTCCATTGATGTAGGTTGTGCCATTCATCTTTTCGGGGTCGATAAAGTATGTACTAGGTGAGCACTGGCGTTGATGCAAGCAATTTTTCCTTCCCCTAAAATTGCTGGCGTTGTACTGGAATTTCAAACCGTTCCATATAGATTTAAGGATATCTGCCTGTTTGTTCCTTTATAAAAAATAATATCAATTACCTTGATATCTATTGTAATATAGCTTTAGGTATTTGAAGCAATTTTCTGATGTCT
>NC_068994.1:57086234-57089853 GCF_001194135.2 Octopus bimaculoides | reverse complement strand
ATATATATATATATATATATATATATATATATATCACTTCTTATAAAATCATATCTTAAATATCCAAGCTTAATCAGAATCTCAGTCATTACAACGGAACATTTGTTAACGTTTGGCAAAAATTTCTCACGCTTCAGAAGTAAAAGCTTTAAGACGTTGAGCTCTATTAATCTCCTCCCAATTGTCTACGAAAATAATTATTTTGCACTCTTGCAAAATTTCCTGTTGGTGTCCGTTCACACTATAGAATCGCCTGTGGATATTAATGCATTCAATTATATGACTGAATTTTAAAAAATGTATTTTTATCTCAACCACCTTCATCAATTTCAAATATATTATACCAACCTCCAACCAATTATCTACTAAGAAAATTAGTTGCATTTTTGAAAAATTTCCTTCCAGTTGCCCTTCAACAATATAAAATTTCATTCTATATGGGCTGTGTTCAGAAGCTGATAAGAATTTAATCTAATATAGAGTTTTATCTAATAAAGCAATTCACGCGTAATCACAGCGATGTAAGTTCGAGTCTCAGGACTGGCCAGTAACGTATTTTTCTGCATTGTTTGGATAATTTATCCTGTTCACGCTATTGTATTAGCATTATCACGCGTTTGAGAATAGTTGTGTCTGTATCTTTTAGTTTAATTTTTTCTATTTCAAGAGGCACATTGATTACTTCACAAATATAATTAGTGCCACCATAAGGTATGTATGTATATATATATATATATATATATGAGAGAATTTACGAAAACAACAACAGGGGAAGACAGGTGGTGTAAACAACAAATAGATGTATTAGTTTAACGCTCGGGAATAGAGAAAGTCTTTAACGTTTCGAGCTACGCTCTTAAACTGAAAGGAACACAGAAAGAGATAAGGAGAAAAACAAGGAGAAAAAAGAAACACAAATTTAGTGGTCAGCGATCTATCATGGCGAATGCCGGACAGAAGGTTCACACAGGAGAGCTAAGAAAAAGGGGAGATAACAAAGGGGAATATATCAAAGCAGCATGTCAGTGGGTACTGCTTTTCACTTGTAATTATTAACACGGTTCTCCCTTGTACATATGATAACGTTCGACACTTCACGATCTTTGTCTTCAATTTTAGTTACTTACAGACCTTCGTTATCTTCATATGATTTGACTTTTAATAACACTCCCTAAAATCTCTTTGATTTTAATTAGAACCAACTCAAAACAACTCCTCCGAACTGGTTGTGTTTTACTGCAATGCTACAAATATTTCTTTCGTGCTTTTTTCGTGATAAGTATAAAAATATACGAGTTGTATTGACTTTTGATATTACCATTATATAGTCTAAGAGGTCTCTTTTCATCTTTCTCTATGTGCATTATATATTCATGCTTATCGACAGAGAACTTCTTTTAAAATCAATATTTATCTGTTGCCGTGTGAAGACATAGTTATCGATTCATCAGAACATGAGTATTATCTCTGCAATAAAAAATCTATAAAAACTCGAAATTAAAATATAATATACAAACTTATAGATTTTATGAGTTCAAAGCGATATCATTGGAAAATTGAAGGTCAAATCAATTATGATATATTGAGCTGATATTTACAGTAAACTTCAATCCGATACGATTTATTAACATTTCGGCCCAATATAACATGCAAATCATAGGTCAGTGATAAAAATATTTTTACGATATTATGTATAATGTGAATCGGTCAACGGGTACTGTAAACAGCGAGGCATATTGCATAGAGAAATTTGGGATGTCTTGCTCTACCTGATTCCAGACTGATGCCTGTTTCAAATTCGCATCTAAACATTTACGTTATTTTTGTTAAGCTGGAACCGGTTTAAAAGGAAGTATCATTTCAGTCGAGGTTCAATTATTATTCTGGTATTAAGAAGCTTGCCTCGGTTGTGAGTAAATTGATTTCTTTTATCCATATTTTAGGGAGTTTGACGCGGAGATTTTCATTTGTGTATATAATACTAACATCTGTCTTGACTAAATTTACTTATAGTTTTTTAATAGAAACTGGCATATTCCCTAATGAACAAAAAAGAATGTAAACGTGGGTTCTATGGTTGTAGAGATCAGCTACTCATCAATAAGATGATCAGCTACTCATCAATAAGATGATCAGTTACTCATCAATAAGATGATCTGTGCAGATGTGTAATTATATATATATATATATATATATGTGTGTGTGTTGGCTATAATTCCGATAGAATATCTGTTGAGATAATTTTAAAAAGTAATCCCAATACATCTGAATGTATGCAGGTATATTGCCAAATCTTTCTCCACATATTTTGAACAGAATTATAATTATCATCATCCATGCTTTAGTTTTATGTCTTTTTCCATATTCCTCGCTTTCTCCTTTTACGTCTTTTTTTTTTCTCATCTTTCTTGGTTTCCTTCGTTCGGTTTGACGCCATCGTCATCGGTGCCAGCATCATTACCATTATATTTTTTCATCTTTAATGTTTTGCTTCTCCTTCCACAACATTTCATCCCTAATTCCGTTTTCTTTTGTTTCTTCCCTTATCCTCCTACTCATCCTCCTGTCACTCCTCCTTCTTCTCATCCATCTTCTTTGTCTTCTTTATTTTCAGTTTTCGTTTCGTTTGAAGCTGCTTCAATTACTGTGTAAACAACGGACGCTTCCCTGTTTTTCCTCCAAACCCTCTTCTCTTGCCATTCTCTATTTGTCTCTCTGTATCTCTCACAGTTGCTCTCTCTCTTTCTCTTCATCTTTCTCTCACCTCTCTCCATCTTTCTCCCACGCTCTCACCATCTCTCACTCTCTTTCTCTCGGCAATGTTTAAATACAAAAAATATTTTCTAGAAATATTAACATCACACATCTCTACCAAAAACATTCATATTTTTCACTTTTGCCAACGTGATTCGCGAAATTACTGGAGGTTAGTGGAGTCCTCGGATGTAAGACGTAATCATAATCTCCAGTCGCAAACAGTTTAAATATATTTATTTTTTTCCATTGCAGATCACATAGTAAATATTATTTCCTTGATTTAGCATTTTCAAAAAGCACCCCGGGAACAGATATTGTCGAATATCTTATTCCAATTAGCTGTCAGAAATATTATTAATGAAGGAATCAATATCTACACCTATCACACGTGAAAAATGCAGAGTCAACAACAAGCGAATTTGATAACAACAAGAAACATAACATCCCATATTTAAACTTACAGGAAAAACACATGGAACAAACAAACAAAAATAGATAAATACTTTGAGATGCAAGGAAGCAGATTCTCAAACGAATTTTTATAAGATTGATGTTAAGTAAGTATACAGAGACAAACACGCCTGAAGACTCAAAGTGTGTGTGTATGTGTGTGTGTGTGTGTGTGCGTGTATGTGTATTTCCGTGCGACGTATATGTATGTGTATGTATGTATGAGTTTGCATGTATATATGTACTTATTTATATATATATAAACACATATATACACACAAACATACAGAAAGGCTTATAAATGTATACAAACATATATATATGTACATATACGTGTAATACATGTTTATATATATGTATGTATATATATATATATATATATATATATATATATATGTGTGTGTGTGTGTGT
>NC_068994.1:57085563-57086224 GCF_001194135.2 Octopus bimaculoides | reverse complement strand
GTGTATGTATATATTCATGTATATTGCGTAATTACGTAAATATCTATATATTCCATATGTATATGCACATACATACATATTCCAAATATGCATACGCATACAAACAAACATACATGTACATATATGTATATATGTATAAATTCTTATATAAATGCATGTGCGTATATATATAGAGAAGGATAGATAGGTGGAACCTCTATGCTTTATTTGGTTTTTGCTCAATACATTCTGTGGAAAGGCATGAAAGAACCAAGTCAAACACAACATAGGCATCACTATTCTTCATGAATAAAAAATACATGTCGATAGGGAGATATACTTCAATATTCACACCCCATACGATAGGGCCTCTGCCAGGGATGTAGCCAGCCCACTTGTGCGCATTCCGCTTGCGAAGACCTGTTGAGGCAGCTGAAATCGAAATCGAACTAAATTCGACGACTGGCCCCCCCATGCCAACGTCTCCTCCATTGGACACTAAACTCTGCTTGCGAAGACCAGTTGGGGCAAGCGAAAGCGAAATCGTGATGGCACCACCTTTCGAGCGTGATCCTTACCAGCGTCACCTTCCTGGCACTTGTGCCGCAGTTTCGCGTTCCTGGCACTTATGCCGCAGCTTCCCGTTCCTGGCACTTGTGCCGGTGGCACGTGAAAAGTCATT
>NC_068994.1:57083915-57085400 GCF_001194135.2 Octopus bimaculoides | reverse complement strand
TATATATATATATATATATATATATATATATATATATATATGTGTGTGTGTGTGTGTGTGTGTGTGTGTGTGTTATTCTTATATCTATCTATCAAGCTATTTATCTCTCTATTCCTATACACACACACACACAAACATACACACACATGCATACACGCAGAAATTCAGCCATGCTCACACACACACACATACACACACACAAACACACACGTATTCAAGGAGTGATTGTGACTTAGAGAGACAAGTACACAGATACATAGATGTTTAAACTTTTCTATAATTTTCTGAAAATTCCTGAGGCTATAACATTTAAATTACATCATATTATACTTGCTGTCTATGTCAAACAGTGTTAAGTTATTATTCTGTAGATTTTATGTTTTGCTTATTTAGTTTGTTTTTTCTTTGGTTTTTATTCAGTTATTTTAAGTATTACTTATTTATTCACTTTTTTTCTCTTCCAGCTTCTAAATTAAGTTTAGCTTTAGCTTCATGTCGAAAATGTCACTTCTCATCTCCCAATCATTTATTTGATTCGTAAGTAAATAAAAAGAAAACGAACCCCTATATGTAGCACACTGCTATATTTGTTGTAGAATTCGATGCGGCTGATATTCCAGTCAAGCGTCGGATACTGTAGAATTTCGTAACCAGCCTAGATTGTGATAAATGGAAATGGATTAAAAATTCAGAGGAACGTGCTTAAATAATTATGGTCTGAAGACTGATGACTATTGAAGAATGAAATAATGAGGAAGCTGAAGAAACAATGAAGTAATTATAAACAATAGAGATGACAGAATCTAAAATTCTCATTCAAAATTATCCCATTTCTTTCCAAAACTACCTTTAAAAATTCCTTCCCAAAACCACCTTTAAAAACGATCACCGTTTAACAAAAATATGCACAACGTTAGCGATAAATAGTTACTTCTGCACTAAATGATATAGCAACTACTTCTCAAAAGAGATCTAAAGGTCAAAACAAAGATATAAAGCTTTCCAGAAGCACTAAATAAAAAATGATACAATTCACCTAAGAAAAACATTGTACATCACATGATCATATGCATAAACATAGGAAACAAATAATATACATAGAATATGTACAGAAAACGAACTGTGAAGTGTGAGACATGAAACTATCCAGAATGATGGGAAAACTATAAGATTACAATGAAAAGCAAGTTTTCTTATCTACAATTCTCGTCTCCAAACTAATTTATGCGTCTATGCGTGTATTTGTTTTTGCTACACTTCTAGCCATAAAACAGACCTTTTTTTTTCTATAATGTAAGCATTTTTATGTATGGTTTGCATAGGGGAAGGGGATCATGCGATGTGAGCTTGTGCAAGTGGAAGATAAGATCATATTTAATTGAATGTTTGTAATCCTGTCTGCTCTCAATATAGTTTGTAATGTGTGTGTGTCTTTGATTATATGTCTGTACATGTATATATATATATATATATATATATATATAT
>NC_068994.1:57082336-57083301 GCF_001194135.2 Octopus bimaculoides | reverse complement strand
ATATATATATATATATATATATATATATATATATATATATATATATATATATAAAGATATGTATATGTATATATGTATTTATACATATGTGTATATATGTACGTTTATGTAACTAGATACACACATATGTGTATACATCTATGCATAACTTATGTTCTAGCGAGAGAAAGAGAGAGAGAAATGGAGAGAGAAGAGAGAGAGAAAAATGGAGAGAGAAGAGAGAGATAGAACATCCAAGCTTATATTAATTTTATAAACTGATATAAGAATAAAAAATCACCTAATAATTAGAACAAATATACATAGTAGCGACATGGTAAACAGTATTAACATCGCTAGGTGTACAAACGTACTTTGGAATGTTGTTTACTTTCATATCTAATATTTTACTAGTTATTGAGAAATATTTAAAACATATTTTCGGTTAAATACAAAATTTTAGATACCACACAGTATGCGTTTCATAAGTGTAAGCAGAGATTTGTAACCAGATATCCATGTTGCATAAAAATCCTTCCTAAAACTGAAGTGTAAAAACGTGCATAAACTGAAAAAGCAGTAAAAAGTAATCAATGGATATATATAAGTAATTGTACATTAACACTAATGAAATCTTGAGGAAGGAGCCGTCATACAAACTGTAAATACATACACGCACATACAGTGGTGGATTGGCCAGGTTGCCATCGGTCAGGCTTAGCCGAACACCGGCCATGTAGAGAGAGAAGAGAGAGAGCTAGAGCTAGAGGTAAACGGAATAGAAGAGTTAGGGAAAGTCGAGCTAAAAAGGAAAGGGAGAGAGTGAAGTGAAAGAGGAGGGAAGGTGAGAATGAAGAGAAAGTCAGAAAATGTGAGAGAGGGGGAACGAAAGAAAGAAGAATGGAAAGAACGAAGTGTGAAGGGGCTGATAGAAAGAAGGAAAGAATGAAAGAATAATAGAGTCGTACAAAATTTATATATATATA
>NC_068994.1:57076533-57082136 GCF_001194135.2 Octopus bimaculoides | reverse complement strand
TATATATACATACATATATGTACATATATATATATATGTGTGTGTGTGTATGTGTGTGTGTGTGTGTGTATTAAACACACACTCGTGGTCATTGCGCATGCGTGTGTGTGTATGTGTGTGTTTTTGAAGGTGATAACTTAGAAGTTCAAAAGAAGTAAGCAACAGATAGAGATCATAGGTGAATATGTAGCTGAAATTTAATTAATTCCAGTCTACATCCCCGTACCTAATTCTCTTCTGGGTATGAAACGTATACGATAGTTGCTACTGAGGATCGTGTCATGGTTTAAAGATTATTTTCTCATAAACGCCATAAATATGGAATACTTTGGAAAACTATTAACAAATTTATATACCTTGAAGTGTAACATTTGTTGTAACAGCTAACCGTGAAATGAATCTAATTTTACAAGTAATAACAACAACAACAACGACAACGGCGACAACAGCAACAGGAATAATAATAATAATAATAATAATAATAATAATAATAATAATAATAATAATAGTAAGAAGAAGAACAACACCAACAACGATAATAATAATAACATGAATGGGAACAACATCAATAATAATAATAATAATAATAATAATAATAATAATAATAATAATAATAATAATAATAATAATAATAATAAGGATAAATAGATCAAGTGCTAGAGCATAACAGACCGGATCTAGTGGTGGTGGACAACATACACCAGAAAAGTTAATGGACGAGAAGTGGAAGGCAGAAATCCTCTGGGACTTTGACTTCCAGATAGACAACGTATTAGAGCAGTGAAGGCCGGATATAGTAACCTTTAGGAGGGACAAACAAGAGTGCCCTAATAATCGACGTGTCAGTGCCAGGAGATCAACATATCATGAAAGAAAGAGAAAAGTGTGATAAATATGGAGACCTGAGAAATGAGATCGCTATGACGTGGCAGCTACGAGAGTCGAACATAAAGGTTATCCCTATTGTCATCGGAGCATTGGCTTCAATACCATCCAATCTGAAAAAAGATATTGAAAGTTTAGAAATACTCTACAATCTAAATGTATTGCTAATGTCGGCATATTGCATGAAGTACTGTCTGTCTGATGTCCCTGTTGTCACTTGACAGACTGTATAAACCCCAGGCAGACACAATATCTTCAGACGACAACTTCACGATATTGTATGCTGTACGACGTCTATAATAATAAAAATAATAATAATTCATTCTAGTGGAAGCACAAGGCCTCAAATTTGAGGGAAGGTGTTTAAGTCGCTTACATCGACCCCAGTGCGTAACTGGTACTCATTTAATCGACCCCGAAAGGATGAAAGGCAAAGTCAACTTCGGTGGAATGTGAACTCAGAACGTGACGATAGACGAAATACCACTAAGTGTTTCGCCCGGCGGCCTAACGATTCTGCCAGCTCACTGCCTTGATAATAATGATGATAATAATAATAATAAGCAATAGTAGTAGTAGTAGGAGGAGGAGGAGGAGGAGGAGGAGGAGGAGAAGGAGGAAGAAGAGGAGGAGGAGAGGAGGAGACACTATCACATACGTTCCTTGCCATAAGTCAAAACTATAACAAATAGCATGGCGATACAGCAAGCGTTGAATCCTTCATAAGGCTTCCATAATGATTCTGACATGAAAACGTAATTGCGAACACATTACTTACAAATGTACTTCCGAGTGCAATGATACAGGCAACTGTTAGAAACGAGAGGCTGTGGAGATGATGTAATACATCTCATGTGGTGGGGGAAATAAAAAACGTTAATTCAAGTATTTCGTTACATGATACTCATTGACGTACTTATGTACATGATATATACGTATCTCTGGTCCCACCTCTCTTTAGCTATCTATCTATCTATCTATCTATCTATCTATCTATCTATCTATCTATCTATCTATCTATCTATCTATCACCTTTCTATCTATAGTTAAATAAGATTCGAGTAAAAAAACCTTGTAGAATGCATTCCACAGTTGCTCGTCCTTGCAGCTCGTCCACAATTATTGGCTACCAGACTTCATCATGTAGAGGAAGCGTTCTCACACAGAGTGAAATGACAGCAAGAACGAACGAAAGACTTATTTAAACAATCATCTGGGGAGGCACATTTCACACCTTGGATGGATGACAATGATTACACAACTTTTCAGCAATGTACAAGTTTGAAAATATGTCAAAAAAATTTTAGCGACGCAAAATAATGTCATTAATTCCATTTTTCTGTCATTTTATCCCACCATCTCTCTCTCTCTCTCTCTCTCTCTCTCTCTCTCTCTCTCTCTCTCTCTCTCTCTCTCTCTCTCTCTCTCTCTCTCTCTCTCTCTCTGAGCTTAAAAGTTAGAGAGCTCAAGTTTACCTTCCATTTTATCGGGGCGAATTATGTGTTGAGGATGGAAAATTGGCGGAATAGTAACAGCGTAAAAGAAGTTTCAATGGCATCCGGCCCGGTCTTTTTGAGTTGTGAGTTCAAAATTTGCTTCCTTCATAAATGTGATCCACCTTCAATGTCACAAAGAAGGACATGACAACTGAAGCAACATCTCAGCTGTAACAATGCAAAAAACCACCGGGGACCAGACCTGAAGCGTTAGAAGAGCGAGGAAAGAAAATGAATACAACCTTTATAGGAATGGTAGCTGGTACTTGGTGAATCAATTTATTTCCACTTACCTTTACGTTGAACACAAGCTCAACATATTGCTTACTTCCAGGAGCTGCAAATTTGAAAGATTTCTTTGAAGATTTCGCGTACAATACTCTGATGGAAAACATTTGATATCGATGAAAAAGAGAAATATAGGAGTCACAAAGAGAAAAGAAACACATGAAAGATGAAAGAAGAAGAAGGAATATGAAGATGAATGAAAGAGGAAATAGGGTTTATAGAATAAAGTAGAGATGCCTTAGGGGCGTGAAATATTTCATATCTAAAGGAACATAAAAATCGATAGAGTTTTGAATTGATTAAATACTTCTAAAGAATATTATTTGTAAAAGACCGCCATTTCCATTTTCGACTGTCGTTACTGTAAACTTGTCTGATCTGTTTTCCTGAATGTAAATTGTCCCTAAGGTTGATTCGTAAAATCAATGTCACGTGTCTTAACATTTCTTATTTATTTCTATTCTATAAAGACACGTGATATTGATTTGGTTTTATCCAACATTACTTTCCTGTACAAAATGGCGAAGAAATTTATCTAAAATGACATTTTTCTTTACCTTTCGTCAGTCATTGGACAACAGCCAGGCTGGGGCACCACTTTGAAGGGTTTAATAGAACAAATCAATTCCGTAAATATTTTCAAAACACCGTATTTTTCCTGTTAGTTTCTTTTTCCGAACCGCTAAGTTAGAGGCGGTAAGCGAACCAACGCTTGTTGTCAACATTTCTATGAAGAAGTACTCTCTCCGAAACACAAAATTTTCACTCCCCCACCGACCCTCACGACAATTTCACTGTGCTCTTTCTGTCAATTTGTCTATATGATATACACATTTGCAAATACACTGATATTCACATACTCACACAAACACATACACAAACATGTACTTAGGTTTAACGGAAAGGGTTGAAATTTTTCAAACACAACGTATAGAACGTATATATTTGTATCATGTAATTTTAAAAAGACGCTAAATTTATTTTAGAAATTAACGTTTCTAGTAAAAAAATTCATCAATAAGCAGAAGTGACTTTGTTAGAATATTGTAAAATACTTCTTAACATGTTTTATTGTATTTAGATTTCAATTCTTTCAATAACATTGCGTTCTTAGGCTGGTTCATCATCTCGATTTATTTCTAAGACTTGTGAGAACGCCTAATTAAAGAGAGACGTCTCTTTTCGACTATATAATTCTCAGTACATGTTATTAACATTTGCCCCGCTCCTACCAAGAAGAAGAAACGATTATTTCATTCTATTTTAAAATTATAGCATGGAAGCTATTTACAATAAGCTAACAGAAAGAAAGTCTGCGACCAATATGACTGATTCTATTATTTTAATGGTTGAAAACATAACAGAAACCTCACATAATTCGCCTGTGGTAGCAATACGCATAAAATAATTTCTTTATCAAAGAATATCACAGCAGGTTTAGAACGAGATTTGCAGGTTTCGGAAAAAATCTGAAATTTGTAATTATGCATTTGGCCGGAAGCCGAGATATCGAAGAGAAAGGAAAAAAAAGATTGCTAATTAAAGCCAGTTCTTGGGAAATGCCAAGAACTGTTCTAATTTTCTTTTAAAATGTTAAATTCTTCGTTCAAGTAACGTTGTATCATGAAGAAATGGCCGTCACAATTGTCTCCAAAGATAAAATGAACTTCGTGATAACCTCCAGCATAACAGAACATATGGAGATGGTGTTATAATACTGTATGTGTTTTACTACTAAAGGCGTCGGTTCTTTCATTTACTAAAATGAAAATCGTGTAGCATGATAATTGATGTACACTTTCTCAAAGTGTCCTTTTGCTATTGCAAGGCAGCGGAGAAACCCCATGGAAATCAACGGATCAATTTTATATTTCCTTTCCTCTTAACAGTAAATTAATGAACATGTTTGCTTAAAATCATTAATAATACACTTTGGTTTGCATTGAACCTTATTAACAATTTATAACGGATCAATATGTCTGCCAAAAGAAATGCTGGATTCAAGTACATTTAAAAGCAATGAGTATTGTTTAATGCAGTTCCCGAAATGATGGGAAAAAACATGGCTTTAGTGAAAAAGTTTCCTAACATCGTGATAAAAAAAAAAAAACGAATAAAAGAACTACATAATCATTTCATAATTATCGATTATTTAATTTCAGTAATAAATTTACTGGTTAAAAAAATCTGAAACAAATAACGATTTCAATTCAACACATATAAACATTGATTTCTTCTTTTCTTTTGCTTATTTTAGAAAATCATTGGGCAGCAATGTTTTATTTCAGGGCCTTTGAGTATGTTTCGCAGAGGAGACAGAAAAAACAGGATTTGTGGAGAGAATAGACTTGTTCTAAGTAGTGACAATACAGTGGATACCATTAAAGAAACTGATGGTGAGGATGTAGCATTATCTCGCATAAGGGATTAGGTATAGCCCCCATAAACGGTTATAATCGCGGAATGAACTCGCGCAACTATTTTGCAACTCTTTTACAAAGCCACTTTGTAAAATAACAGAATGTGGCGAAATTGCGATGTGAGGCTTTCCTAGGAACCCCTACACAAACGAGAAGCGAATCATATACGCTCTTCATTGTTCGTATATATTGATTCAGCCTCGGAAAGAAAAATTTAATTTTGTTAGCATCAATGAAACTACAAACGCTATATAGATTTGTTTCCTAAAAGAGTGATCGTTACCGTGTGCTTCTATTTCAGTATATACCAAGGAATTTGATACAGCACCACATCGTTAATCAATCTCATTTGAGTCAAGGGAAGATTTCTACTCAATTAAACCCTCGTATAACGAGAGGAGATTGATGATTACAGATTTGTTATCCAGACACGTCAAGTCACTCGAACGTCATTATGTTGATATTTCTACTCGACATAGAATCATTATTTCATTGAAGAGCACATAACATAATA
>NC_068994.1:57072906-57073751 GCF_001194135.2 Octopus bimaculoides | reverse complement strand
ATAAGTATATATATATGTATATATATATATATATACACACACACACATATATATATTTATAGATAGATAGATAGATAGATAGATAGATACACATGTGTGCACAAGTGACTATGTATGTTTGCAATTTTCTGGATGCCATAGAAGTACAAAACTAATGATTTAAGATGTTTTTGGAGGCAATTCCCAAAATCTAGGATCTGTTCCATGATTTCTTCAACAATTTAATGATGATCTCTAGAACAGCACATGAGAGATAAAACTTTAGCAAGATATTGACCAATGAGCAACATGTCGCCTTCTTGTTATGAACCAGTAATTGTATTTTGCGCGCCCACATGCGCGCGCTTGTTCGCTCGTGCATTGTTTATTTGACAGTAAATTTGGCTTCGGCACAAAACCAAAATCTCCGCATGGACACGTCAATAAATATGTACTGGTGTACATATATACACAGACGCATACATACATACATATATACATACATACATACAAACATACACACATACATACATACATATATACTTACATACATACACACAATTATACGCACAAACACGCACACACACGCACATGCACACACACGCACGCGCATACACACACATATATATATATATATGCAAGTATGTATATAACGTATATGAAAAATTTTATGGTACCATATAAAGTAAATGTTAGCTCATAAATATGTAAATATACACATACATATATATGTATACATATCTATATCAATATGCATGTACATGTTGGTATGTATATATATGTATATATATATATATATATATATATGTATATATGAGAGAGAGAAGGAAAGATTGAAAAAGAGAGAAAATGAGAAAGATATATAT
>NC_068994.1:57070366-57072327 GCF_001194135.2 Octopus bimaculoides | reverse complement strand
ATATATATATATATATATATATATATATATATATATACACGTAGATAGATGAATATAGATATATGTATGTGCATGTGTCTCTGCGTCTGTGTTATCCTCTTCACCGCAAGACAACCTGTGTTGATTTGTTTACATCCCCGTAACCTAGCACTTCGGCAAAGGTGACCAATGGACAAAGTACCAGGCTTAAAAAGAATATGTATCGCGGTCCATACCCTCGACTGAAATTCTTCCAGGTGGTACTCAGCCTGGCTACCATGTGACAACTGAAACAAGTAACTGATAAAAGGCCATCTTTTGCATTGTCTTTAAGCTTTTAGACATTCTATTATATAAAATATTCTTGAATTCCACGAAATACTTTGCTTCTGCACAGCACCAGTAAAAAATTCACGACGTTCCAGTTAGGAATTCATGCATATTTTTGTATGTACAGGCGACGTCGACATCATAAATACATCGATATTTATAAATGTGTCGGCAACGAATGCATATTTAAACTCACTGCAAGAATGGCTACGTACATAAAGCTGTGTCAATGAAACATTCATTCCACATCACTTCTTGTACATTTTAGGAATACGTTTGGGAAGTTTTATGTTTGATACTGTTCCTTTAAACTAGGAATATCAACATTTCTACCTTTATAAGACTCCTTTCACCTGCTCTTGGAAGTATCTAATTAAACATTAAACCGTTCTCCGTCATCCTTACATCTTCACCACCTCCATATAAATTCGGTTTCAGAATTCTTTAAATTATTCATTCTCAACGTCTCATTCATTCTCTATTTCTCACTCTCCCCTTCTCATTCTCTCTCTCTCTCTCTCTCTCTCTCTCTCTCTCTCTCTCTCTGTTTCTTGGTTTCTTTCTCTGTCACTTGGTCTCTCTCTCTGTTTCTCCGTTGCTGTGTCTGTTTCTGTCTCTCTATGTATCTTTCTCTTTCACTCCCTCCTTCCCCTCTCACTATGTTTCTTTCTCTCTTTCTTGGTTTCTTTATCCGTCGCTTGGTCTCTCTCTCTCTCTCTCTCCGTTGCTCAGTCTGTCTCCGTCTCTCTCTCTCTCTCTGTGTCTGTATCTTTCTCTTCTGATCTCTCTCTCTCTCTCTCTCCCTCTCTCTGTTTCTTGGTTTCTTTCTCCGTCGCCTAGTCTCTCTCTCCGTCGCTCTTTCTATCTCCATCACTCTCTCTGCCTCTGTATCTTTCTCTTTCGATCTCTCTCTCTATCTCTCTCACTCTCTCTTTTATTACAGCCAGCTACCAAGAATTCTACAATTCCTCTTCATATCAACCATTTTAAATTACTCTTTATAATTTTCTCTCTGAAAATTCCCCACCACCACAACCACCGTTTTCCCCCTTTCTTGCTTTATTCTCAATGTTCTTTTCTACAGAACCGCATTTGTTTTTGTCTAATTACAAATTAACTTCTGCCAAATGTTACAAAATTCAGAGGAGTGAAATCTGTTGCTCAGTTCTTTATAATGACTGGTATTTAGCCTCTTCGTGATGGCGTTAATCATATGAAATACGAGAACGTTCTCTCACTTTCATTTTCTCTTTCTCACTCTCTCTCTCTCTTCCCCCTCTCTCTCTTATCTCATTCATGTTCTTTCTTTTTATCTCTCGTGTAAGCAATCCTACTCTATCTATATTCTCCATCATTGATTCACATGACAATGTATGGCAGCTACAAATTATAGAGCATCTGGTCGCAGTTACCGAATGTGTTGGGAACATATCGGGAAACATCTTGACACGACTCTGTAAAATTACTCTTTTCATTTTACTCTTACGAAATATATTATAATACTACACGATCATATAAAGAAAACCCTTTATAAATGGTACATATACATATATAAATATTTACACACGCATAGACGCACACGCTCACAGCATATTACATTCACACACACACACACACACACACACACACACACATATATATATATATATATA
>NC_068994.1:57069262-57070263 GCF_001194135.2 Octopus bimaculoides | reverse complement strand
GAGTCAAAAAGTAATGCCATTTTGTTTAGGACAGGTATAATTACCAACACAGGAACATGTATCATACATCAAAATGAAGCTGGTCCTCTGTGGATCACATCCCTACTTCTCAACATAGTCACCGTTTCTCTCAATAGCAATGTTCCACCTTCGAATAAGAGCATGTATCCCTGCCTATAACATTCTGTTGACTGTTCTTTGAGCCACTTCTTCACTACAGTTTTCACTTCCTCGTCACCAGATTTAGCGCCTTCAGACTATCATCTCTTCGGCCCCATAGAAGAGGGTTTGAGAAGCAAACATTATTCCAACGGCGAGGAAGTGAAAACTGTGGTGAAGAAGTGGCTCAAAGAACAGTCAACAGAATTTTACGCACTGAGTTGCATAATTCGTCTGCCTTATTCACTCACAAGGCTTTGGTTGGTCCGAGGCTATAGTAGAAGACACTTGACCAAGGTGCCACGCAGCGGGACTGAACCCGGAACCATGTCGTTAAGAACCAAGCTTCTTACCACCCAGCCGGTCCTGCGCCTATATGTGTCAGTGATATTGTTTGTAAGTCTGTAAATGCAGCTCCTACTTGCAGACATCTAAATTCATGGATTTAATTCGTTCAATTCAGGAACTGTACTGTCCCAGTAATGTAAACCACACGCGAACGTTCTCTCTCAATCTCTTTCTCTCTCTCTATTCATCTCTCTCAATCTCTCTTTCTCTATCTCTCTCGCTCCCTTGCTCTGCTAAAACAGAATTAAATAAAAATGTGAGCTCCTCCAAGACAGAGAAAACTGCCCCCCCCCCATGAAAAATGAAGATTCATCGAAATTCAATAGGAACATTATACGGAGAGCAGAGAGAAAAACGTAAAGCATTAATTATTTCTTATAGCGAGATCTCTTCGTGATAGCATTGAGAAAGAGAAATAATTAGGAAGCTACTAAAGAGGTGTTAATAATAATAATAATAATAATAATAATAATAATAATAATAATAATAATAAT
>NC_068994.1:57063986-57067480 GCF_001194135.2 Octopus bimaculoides | reverse complement strand
CTACTACTACTACTACTACTACTACTACTACTACTACTACTACTACTATATTCTTTTTTCATCTGTTGCTATTGTTATTACTATTGTTACTATCATTATTTCTTCATCATCTCATTTCTTCTTCTTCTTCTTCTTCTTCTTCTTCTTTCTTCTTCTCTTTCTTCTTCTTCTTCTTCTTCTTCTTCTTCTTCTTCTTCTTTCTTCTTCTTCTTCTTCTTCTTCATCATCTCATTTCTTCTTCTTCTTCTTCTTCTTCTTCTTCTTCTTCTTAGCATCATAATCGTCATTCTAAATATCATCATCAGGCACATGATAATGTTCACCATCATTGTCGTCGTCGACATGATCATGATCGTGGTGATTATCATCATCATCTTCATCATCACCATCATCACCATCATGATCCTCCTCCTCCTCCTCCTCCTTATCATCATCATCATCATCATTATCATCATCATCATCATTATCATCATCATCAACATTATCAATCTTACCACCCCTATGAGCACCGCTATTATGCTAGTAGTAGTAGTAGTAGTAGTAGTAGTAGTAGTAGTAGTCGTCGTAGTAGTAGTAGTAGTAGTAATAGCAGCACTATTTATGGGAATTAGAAATTTCCCATCATAGAATTTTTAGAATTTCCATTTTTGAAACAGCATTCGTGAGCACCAAAGAACTGAAAAAAAAAAGAAACAAAAAAACCACAAGCGCAATTTAACATGCGCATACACAATACATTAATATACATAGTTGCATACACAAACGTTTATATATGTATATATATATACATTTGTGTATGCATCTATGTATATATATA
Source organism: Octopus bimaculoides (assembly GCF_001194135.2). Classification (NCBI taxonomy): domain Eukaryota; kingdom Metazoa; phylum Mollusca; class Cephalopoda; order Octopoda; family Octopodidae; genus Octopus; species Octopus bimaculoides. The sequence goes on along the minus strand of NC_068994.1, from coordinate 57,066,663 downwards.
CATATATATATATGTACAGGTGCAAGAGTGGCTGCATTGTAAGTAGTTTGCTTACCAAGTTTGTGTTGGCAGTCTACTTCCGGTTACCATTGAAGATAGACGTGTAGCTCATAGCTTCGTCTAAGGAACAGAGGACACCGTCAGGTTAAGCGAATTTGCTTTTCTGTGTGAGCTGGGTAGAAGTATTGTTTTCATTTTTACAGTATATTCTGCCCAGCTCTGGGGCATTTCGCTTGTGCTTGGCGGTGTCGAAAATTTGAGAAAATTTGATTGAACTTTTGCCTCTTTCATACATAGTGTGTGTAGCTGGCTGCTGGTGGGCGTTTCTATGAATTAACCAAGTTCACCAAGCTGAAACCATTTAAAGAGTTTTTTCTCACTTCAGTCGCTGGTTTACGGACCAGCACTATTGTGTGTTTATTTGACTGCAACGGAGTACCAGTTTAAGCCAGGGCTGGTGTACGGTGTAGCCCATTTTGTTCCTGCCGAGGATTCTGTGTTTTTCCTTTTTTTTAAAAAGAAATTTTCTTTTTTTTTACCTTTTCCTTGAACTGTTTTCCTTGTTTTTCGCTTCCTCCTTTTTTTTTTTTTGGTTTTGTTTCGTTTACTGAACTATCTCTTTTTTTCTGAACTGTCATCATTTTTAGACTATTTTTGTGAACAATGATTTCCTATTTGAATATTTACTTATGGCATGAAAAAAGTTAAAAGAGAAGACTACTGCTTTGGAGTGGGAGATTGTCCCACCCAAGCCTTGGCTTGAAGACCTTGAGAAGAGGACGGTGGTATTACGCTTTCGAGGGGACCCCGTTTTGGCCAATTGCATTAGCGATCGCGAAGTTAGGCACCTGTTAAAATCCCCGCTAGGATTTGATTTGGAAATGTCTTGGTTGTTATTTCTAGTAGATGGGGCAACCAGATTGTGTCTCCCTTCCTGACCGGTAGGAAGGGAACAATATAGTAAGAATTTTACGTTTGTCAATCAGAGGTTCGTACATGAGAATAGTGTTGTAACCTGAAGTATCTCGAGATCTTGTCTTATTTACAGTGTTGAACGTTCAGACTCAGGTTTCGCGTGCTACACAACTTATCGAGGTGAACAAGTCTATAATATGAGAATAGTACGTGCGATAGTTAAAAGACTTGCTATTTGTTATTCGGAGCTATCGCTATCACATTGAACGGCAATCTAATCGATAAAACATAAGCTCGAACGAGAAGGTCGGTATAATAGAATTAATCAATTTCTCTGTTTTTATCGAAAAGCATTAACACAACTGAGAGGTAATTGCATACTTGGGAATAGGATGTAGTATAATCAATCGAACTATTTGAATTGTCTGCCAATGATATGTCCTCTGTCCATAGATAATCGATAGATGTGTCGGAACAAATAATGAGAAGGAAAAGAAGGATGTAGTGTAGATAAATTGAGCAGAGTTCAAACAGAACAACATCTATATCAAATATAAATGTTGATATAGGCGCATCCTTATTTGCGATGTTGATAAACGTAAAATGCAATTTGTATGTCAAATAACAAGAAAATGGATGACTGCCATTGTTGGAAACGAGCAATAAATTTATAAGTTAGTGCCGAAATAATTTGTAAATATTTCTACGATCCACTGATAGATTGAAATTTTATTAAATTCACCTTTTTTCGAATGGTTATCAGATTTTGCATTTCCGAGATATTGGTTGTGTTCCAATGCGCGAAAAAATGTAACCAAATAATATATTCGTTTCTACTTTAGGCACAAGGCCCAAAAATTTGGGGGAGGGGGTCAGTCGATTAGATCGACTCCAGTTCGCAGCTGGTACTTAATTTATCGACCCCGAAAGGATGAAAGGCAAAGTCAACATCGGCGGAATTTGAACTCAGAACGTAGCGGCAGACGAAATACCGCTAAGCATTTCGCCAGGCGCGCTAATGTTTCTGCTAGCTTGAAGTTGACACACCTAAATAGACACAACTGACTATGTAAAAAGTTCTACATGCATAAATAAATCCTGAATAAAGCTCAACCCCAAACTCAATCAATATAAGTTTTCCATAATGCCATAACATCAAAACCTCCTTTAAAACTTAATTATGATTTAACATAGATCTATCCATGCCGAGAATTTCAGCCAAACAGTGACTGAAATAAAGTCAAAATACACATGAATGTACCACAATAAGATGATGGTTGAGAAGAGAACATTTAAGTCAATGTTAATACTGTTCCTGTTCAAGAATAATACATTCAACCATGCACACATACAAACTTACGTACATATTTATACATCTACACACACAGACATACACACACATATACATAATATGCATTTATGTGTTCGTATTTATACACATACAAACATACATACATACACACACACACACACACACACGCACACACACACACACATACATATATATATATATATATATATATATATGTACGTTGACAGATACATGCATACATACACATAAATATATATATATATATATATATATATATATATATATATATGTACGTTGACACATACATGCATACACACATATATACATATTTATGTACATAAGTATCCACTAAAAATATATATTCTGAATGTCATTTTAATAAACAATACATTGAGATTTCGAATATATTTTAAAAGATATTACAACATATTGTATACTAATTGACATATA
>NC_068994.1:57059814-57063440 GCF_001194135.2 Octopus bimaculoides | reverse complement strand
GTTATATATAAGCACATTCCTCTTTTTGTTGTCGTTGTTGTTCTTGTTCTTCTCGTCTATTTCTTCTGCTTCTACTTTTTCTTCTTAATAATAATGATAATAATAATAATAATAATAATAATAATAATAATAATAATACAGTTAAAATGATCGATCCGTCATTCAGTTTAATTTTTACTCTTATTTTCATTGGAGGTATAGCTTTTATCTATATATCGACTATCTACCCATCTTAGTATCTGTACGTCTATTTATGTAACGATTTATCCATCTCACTATCTAATATGTATGTATGTATGTATGTATGTTATTGTTTTACTACCCACAAAGGGCTACACACAGAGGGGACAAACAAGGACAGACAAATGGATTAAGTCGATTATATCGACCCCAGTGCGATTCAGAAAGGGTAGATACTTCAAGAAATGAAAATAATTCATCCCTGGGAACAAAACGTATTTGCGGAAAGATAATTTGATTCTTTTCTCTAGGCCATTGTCAGTTATGTACATATTTGTATATACTATTGTTCATAACGATTATCTCCCGATGACCACACCTGAGGAATAGCTAACAGAAACTTCTACATATAGAAAGAAATTTACGAATAATTGTGGGCCAATTTAATTTTCAAAATAATGACACAAAATCACTTTATTTGCTAGCATTGGATCTGTTATGTTGGCAGTAAAACCATCCAGTGCCAAGCTATATTATATGAGATTTGTTTTGGTTGCGCAGAAATCTAAACGGACATTAATTTGTTATTTGCTTGGTATTAAGATCTATTTGTTGACGTTGCGTTGTCAGTTTTTGCTCTCATATAAGTCTTGTTTCTCGTATGTTTTCTACGTTAGATATTTTATATTCAATATCATAAAGTACAATTTTTCTTGAATAACTGATTTTAAAAATATGTCCTGATTTTAATTTATTCGTTGTATCGTCCATTAATTTCATGCAGATTTAGCGTTTAGGGCGGCAATAGTTTTATCATTATTATTATTATTATTATTATTATTATTATTATTATTATTATTATTATTATTATTATTATTATTATTATTATTATTATCATTATCATTATTATTATTATTACTAATGCTGTATTGATGACAAAACAATCACTTGTTGCTTATTTAGTTTACATGGTTTAACGCAGAATTTACTTTTGTCGCAGTTATCGTTCATACATGTTTCTGATACGTGAAAGTCACTGAGACTTTGTGGCAGTTGATAGCGCACAAGGAATAACAACCATTCACAACGTGACACATCGTTAGATACCAAAAATCCTTGAAATCCAGTTCCTGCTGGTGCCATTTCCAGTTTTCTTTAACTTCTGAATTAAAATCTCACCGTTTTCCTTTTCTCATTTCAGAGGCCGATTAAATTTACATACCTGTAATACGTTGAGGTATGCATACTTTAAGGTTTTACATCAGTATGAGTTATCAATATAAATACTGTTAGTGATATATGTATAGAAAATTTTCCATCTTTTTTCCCCTCCTTAATTTCCTTCTCTCTTTTTCTTTATCCATAAATCATTTTAAAGATGTTTGAATATAAATAAATCATTCACAAATTCAGCTTGTGTCTATTATCAACAAAGCATTCCAGATGGAGCGTTTGGCATATTTCAGCAATAGAATCAGTAGAAAAATTCTGACACACCATCGATTACCGTCATATGTTTAAGACGTGTAAATTGCATAGAAATTTGTAAATATTTTCCCTTCAATTTCATTACTATTTTTTTCTACCGAGTGATTCTGTATTCGGTGCAGAAGCAGTTAATATACATATTTTGCCTTTTATTTATATATTTTTTTCACACACGTATATATGTACATATATTTTATGTTTCACTTATATTCTAAAATTAATCGTATTTTGTAATATTTCGCAATGAAATTCCAATAACGTTATATAGAAAAAAAAAAAACACAAAATGTAAGTTGATTTGACAAAACTACTGACAACGGTTGAATATAATCTAAAGTAAATTGTAATTCTTTCTGAAAAATTGTCTAAATAAATCGTTGAATATAATACAAATATTATGTAAAACTGAATAATGCCAAAAACATCCATTTAAGCTAAATTCTAAGCAACCGAACTTAACAGAAAAATAAACGATTATATGTCTTCATAAAAATCGGTTTATGTTAGATTACAGGTGGCGAATAATGTGGTTAATAGTAAATATATTTGCTAAGAATACGTGTGCTTTATAACACCGTTTCTGTCTAAACTATCCTACTGATGACTGAAGTTATGAGTAGAAAATTCTTTGACGAAAAACAAGAAATTTCTTATTTGGTGTAAGGTAACGATTTGAATAAAGCGATAAATACTCAGAAAATTGATGCAAATTGCTTCAATAACAGAAATGAAATTATTGAGAGAAAATCATAGATTTAGGGCGGAACAGCAAACCTTATACTCTTTATTAGTTCTGTTTACGATCAAGTATACAGATATACATACAGGCATATATATATATATATATATATATATATATATATATATATATATATATATATATATATATATATTGCATGGAACCATGGAAATATGTACACCTATCTATCTATCTATCTATCTATCTATCTATCTATCTATCTATCTATCTATCTATCTATCTATCTTTCTATCTATCTATCTATCTATCTATCTATCTATCTATATATCTGTCTGTCTATCTATATGTCTATCTATCTATCTATCTATATATATATATATATGTGTGTGTGTGTGTGTGTGTATAGATATAGTGGGAGAGAAAGAGAGAGAGAGAGAGAGACAGACAGACAGAGACAAAGTGATGATTATACACATACACACGCATACACTCACACACTCACACACACACATGTATGTACCTATATCATATGTGTATGTTTGCATTTATACATGTAAATACATTCATACATATACACATACACAGACAACCATTCACATCTTTACACACAGTCACCATTATGCATACGTCAGTACGCACATGTGTATGCGTAACGAAATTCTATATGACGTATATTGTCATACAAGAAACAGTAAACATACATATTTCTATGTTTCCATACTAATGTGTATATATACATACATACAGACATATGTATATGTGTCTGTGTTAGTAAATGTAGACTACAGCAGTTTCCAAGAAATCATACACAACAGAATTAAGATATGATAATGACATATGCATCACGAACAAAATATATACCACCCCGAGGAATGCATATTCTATTCGTTTAGCAACAATTTTTTTATGAATGATTAAATACTGTATGTATAGTAATCTCTAATAATGTATAAGTAAATATATGTGTGTTTGTGTGAACGCATATATATATATATATCTGTGTATATACAATCACAAATATGTGCGTATATACATCATCATCATCATCGTTTAACGTCCGCTTTCCATGCTAGCATGGGTTGGACGATTTGACTGAGGACTGGTGAAACCGGATGGCAACACCAGGCTCCAGTCTGATTTGGCAGAGTTTCTACAGCTGGATGCCCTTCCTAACGCCAACCACTCAGAGAGTGTAGTGGGTGCTTTTACGTGTCACCCGCACGAAAACGGCCACGCTCGAAATGGTGTCTTTTATGTG
>NC_068994.1:57050940-57055271 GCF_001194135.2 Octopus bimaculoides | reverse complement strand
ATATATATATTTAGATTTCTCTCTCTAAGTACATCATACGTATCTTAATAAATATAAGATAGCCTTTATACAGTGTGATAGCGAACGTAGAAGCGCGAAGACGTATTTGTGTAAGTCATTGTATGTTTCAATATAATCACTTCTGACAGCCATTTTCGTTTGGAAGTGTTATTAATTAACTCTAAGGCACAACAGATATTTAGAGAACGATTTATATATTATTCATGAATCAACAAAGTTCACTCGTTCTATGAATGATTTTTCACTTTACTTTCCTATAAAAACTGCCTTTGACATTCTTTTCAAGCATTTTATCAAAACTGATTATATATTAATTATTTAACAGCAATGTTGATTGATGGCTTTTAGAATTCATACTTCTTTAACGATGTTGTTTAAACGAATAACTAAAAGTCACTCTTGTCGTTGTTCAACGATATACCCACAATGCAATAGTTACTATGCACACTGTACTGACACAATTTACGCTCAGAAACATAAATAGCAGACAAATTAAATAACAATGTTGTTTAATTCTATTGTCTATTGGTCACGAGTTTATGTCGTCAACGTTTTTCTTTTTCATTTGGTCACATGATACAGTATACGCTCTTCCGTTAGCAGTTGCTTTTCTTTCATCCTCTTTGTCTTTCTGATGGTAGCAAACGGCTATCCACTCATTCTCTCTCTCTCTCCCTCACTCTCAATCTTTCTACTTCTCTCTCTCCTTCTCTCTCCCCTCTTTGCTACTGTAACAATTGTCATTTTTGTCTTTTTCTCTGGTGATAACGCCATCTCTCATTTTGTCCTCTCTCTCCCCCACCCTCCTCTCTCTCTCTCTCTCTCTCTCTCGTGGTTGCAATATCTACGTTTTATATTTTTATTTCCTTATTGAACTCTTTCACTGTCATTCTGTCTGTCTGTCAGTCTCTCTCTGTCTCTCTCTCTCTCTCTCTCTCTCTCTTCAGCCACATTTCACATTCTCACCTTCCATTTGTATCTCACATCACCTTTTGCTCCCATCGCCTCCTCTCTCCTGCTTTGTTTCTTTCTCTCTTTTACACATTTTCGAGGCCCTCTTTCCGCTCTCTAACAAAACACACATAGAAACCACCGCATACATATATGTGCTTCTATAATATACTGAATCTAAACATCAACAACCAGCAATCCGAAGTCAGGAGAGGTAGAGCAAGGGGAGGGAACAGAGAGAGAGAGAGAGAGAGAGAGAGAGAGCGATGAATGTAACGATAAAGGGAGAGAAAAAAGAATGGAGGAGAGTACAATATGTCATTAGTTGATAACTAATCGAATTTTCATCCAGATATATGTAGATGCAGAATATAAAACAACAGACATGAACTTGTTATTTATTTTGTTCAGTTTTATAGCAATTGATTATGTTTACAGCGTAGAATTCTGCGTGCAAAATAATCTCTCATCGATTTTCAAACAGAATTGATCTCAACCATATATTTCATGCTATGGAAACAAAATAAAATAAAGATGTCAATAACTTAACAAAATGAATGTACAACGAAAAGCCGAATAACGAACGAAACAAAAAGTTTAAAAAATCAACAACAACCGAATGAAAACAAAAAATATAAAACAAAGTACAAAATGGTTTCGTTGAGAAAAACAAAACTGAAGATGTCCAGCAACAAATGAAATAAATAGACATTATGAAGTCTCTTTATGTTCTGCTAGGAAGGAGCAAAAAACAAAGTTGACAACAAAGGATAGGAAGATCAACATAACAAAAATCTCTCTTTCCAGATACTTCTATTCCTCTGCGTTCTGCTCGTGATTTGGGTGACCTTTCGTGGATAACAAAACCTTGCGTATTTTTGTTTTCTCGAAATTACCTGGCGGAACATTGGTGTAGAAAGCCAGAACAATAGGAACCACGTTTTAAAGACAATTTTAAATATTACAAGAATAAAACAACTTTAAATTTAGTTTTAATCTTTTTTTTTTTTCCATCAAAATGGAATCAACATTTAAACTTTCAGTACTCTCTTTAACTAAAATTCCAAATAAAATTCGAAAGAAAAGACATAGTATATAACCTTGTCTTATGCCTTGCTGTTTTCGAACATAGATCACGAATGGTATGTATCTACATCTTTTGTCAAACAAAACATAGAATACTTACCATTTTCATAGAGAGTGCTTTGTTTTTTGGTCACGATGATGTGGATTGTGTTAAGAATATTGCATTAGAGTTTACGAACAGAGCATAACTAAACAACAAAGATCTCTACTGAAGGAAAAAGCCACAAAGGATGTTGGACTACCTTTTGCTGTGGAAGGTCAATTAGTTTGAACTTAGCAGCCGACTTCTGCAATTGAAGACAGATGCAAAGCAAGATCGACCTCTGTGGAATTAGGAACTCAAATGGTGAAGAGACATAAAGGCAATACTAAGCTTTTTTTCACATATTGGTAGCATGTCTCAAAGACAAAGAACCGTGATTCACTAGCAGACCTTGGACAGCCTTTTTACTATTTTTCATAGGGTTCAGTAAAATGAGAATGGAATTGAATTCCTGGATGTGAAAATGGAGGGATATTCTTCATCAATCGAATTACTTAAAACAGTCCATCAGCGAAGCTATATTCCTTCTTTTTTTTCATATCGTCATTCACTTGTTCCAGTCAAGAAGAATGTTAGTCGAACGAAACGACCACAGTACATATTTTTATTTTTTAAGACTGGTTCTTAGTCTTTTGACGAACCGTTAAGTTCGGGAACATAAACATGTCAACACCGGTTGTCAAGCGGTAGCGGGGGAAATCACAAACACAAAGAAAGACACACACAGTATAATGTATCTATCTATCTGTCTATCTTTCAACCTTTCAATTTATCTATGTATATATCTATCTATCCATCTATATAATAGCGGTAATATTAATAATCCATAGATGGAATTTATAAATATTTATTGCATCACCACGCGTATTTTTATTATAGACCAGTTGATTGTATGTGCCACTCCATTCTGATTGAGCCGCCAGATGATGTTAGATAATGATGTGCAGTGGCTTTTCATCTATTGGTAAACTACGTAAGATGGTAGCGCAAACGATTTTTCATGGTGTCTCCGGTCCCACCAATGTACACATATTTTAGTGCACTCGCCTTCACTTCACATTTGTAAACAACGTTCTTTGCCATGCAGTTACTAAAGTTGCATTTATTTTTCCCTCTAGAGTTACATGCCATATTATCTTTTCTGGTTCTGCATGCGGGGTCATTATTAGTACTCACATTGTTCCTTCCTCCTGTAAGAGTATTTTTCTTAAGTACGGATTACAGGGAGGGATATATACGCTAGAAAAACCGAGGAACCAGCCCCATGCTTCTTGCGGAGAATTGTGGGCTAACCATAAACTAATAGACTTTGCAGTGGATCAGTAAGAGGTGGCTCACTGTCCTGTAAAATATTAAATTTTATTGGAATCTTCAGGAGAATCAGCTGATGTACTTCAATAATCAAAATTCCATGAATAATGCTGCTGAGAAATTAATGTTTGCCAGGTCTGTGCAATGCATCTACTGTGAGGTCTGAGATGCTTACATTGTCTATAATGGTTTCAAATTTTGACACAAGGCCAGCAATTTCGGGAAGGGGTTAAGTCAATTACATCGACCCCAGTCCTCAAATGGTACTCATTTTATCCATCCCGAAAAATAAAAGCCAAAGTGGATCTCGGCGGAATTTTGAACTAAATAAGACACGGTATGTTAACTATTCGGCCGGCTCGCTGCCTTAACACGCCATCTGTGTAATCGAAACTATTATTGTCAGTGAGTTCGCTAATTTTGTAATTCCAATCAAACCAACAGATGTAACCTTTCCACTTAGCAGACATGAGATTGCAGAACAATTGCGCGCTGTCATGTCAATCAGGCGATCCCAGTTGCGACAGTGCATCTTCAAGGATACCGATTCGAATATTATATAAGCTCTCTTTATTTATGTATCAGATACGGGAATACATGAAATGGCCTCGTGACGGCAAAGAGAAGAGATGTATGCATTACATACAATTCTTTACATAATCTCCAAGTTATTGGCATTGGTCAAAATAAAGAATTTGGGATAGTATTCTTAGATTTATATATATAGAAAATCAATACTGCGGTATTTCCTATTGCAATCTTGATTACCCGGAAGTCGATAGGAATAAATAACTTGTAGAGATCAACTAAAAATAATATCACACATATAAACACATACATGAAGATATCAATATACATGCAAACACACACTGACATATATATACATACATACATACATATATATATATATATATATATA
>NC_068994.1:57049723-57050161 GCF_001194135.2 Octopus bimaculoides | reverse complement strand
TATATATATATATATATATATATATATATATATGTGTGTGTGTGTGTGTGTGTAGATATGTATGTACGTATGTATGTATGTATGTATTCAGGCAGATGTTAACTAAACTATCGATAAGAAACAATGAGACAGTTTATTAATCTAATCTTGTCTGTGATTTTATGCTTCAAAACTGAAATGTTAAGTTAGTTTATTCTATGATATCAAACTTAGCAACAAGCATATGTCACATATCTATATTTGAGGAAAAGAAGGAGAGCAGCATAAATTGAATTCATGATTAACTGCTACACTTTGCCAAGACATGTTCTGATAAGCTTAGAGTACAAGGGAAACAAATACGAGCAATGAGATGTTTTGTCATTAGCTAAAAACGCGTTGAAACACTTACTATACATGTATATATGTATATGTATATATATATATATATATATATAT
>NC_068994.1:57039339-57048935 GCF_001194135.2 Octopus bimaculoides | reverse complement strand
ATATATATATATATATATATATACTATATTGTGTTATATTATATGATAGTATATGAGTGGACAAACGGAACTGACGCACAATGCGTTTGAAATTAAATAAATTATTTTTATTAAATAAATAATTAAATAAATACCATACATATGTGTGTAGGTGTGTGTGTGTAAGTATATATGTGTATTTATGTGTACATATGTGAACTGTAGGCTCATGATATCATTGTAACCTAGTCAGAGATAAATAATTCAGTCATCCACAGTTATTTCTCAAATCAAATATCAAATTGGTATATAGGACTTAGAAAATCAATATATTTACATTCAACATTTTGTGAGTAGTGATTGCATTACATTGCAGATATGATTCAGCTATGTTTATTTTGGCTGTTTGTATTGTTGCTTAACGTACATGTCAACCCGGATCAGTTTATATCTACTATTACTCTAGTCCCGATTTCCCCGATTCTCTTGGCTGCCTTGGAGTATGCTATCCAATCATTAGTCCACTCGTAACATAGTGGATTGGAAATTTTGGCTGTATCCCAAGAAGTAACCGGGAACACGTACAAGTGGTCTTATTTCCTTCTTCCATATTTTCAAATTTCTGGAAGCAATACTTTATTTTGGTTGAAGGGAAACATTAAAACATAACCAATAAGAACTGTAACCCATAACTCGAATGCGTGTCAAATGAGTACAAGACAATGAAACCGTTCTCGCCGCAGGGTTGCCGTGACCAGAGATCCAAGCTTTGAGATAAAGAAAATTTCTGAATATGTCTATATCTCTTCTATTTTTAATTATTATAAATCTTCCACTGAGGAGTGAGCCGGTTTCCAACAAAGATACAATGCTCCATCTTTAGGATGTTGTTAACAGACAAATTCATATTTGGAACTTGAGAAAAGTTTTCCATATTTTTACTGTTCCACTCACAGACTGCACTCATAATGTACGAATTATCCGGTCGATTTCTCTTTCTGAAAATCCCAGTTTATCCAGATTCTCCTTTAAGCATTTACTAACAAAACCGAGTGCTCTAATTGTTATTGGTATAAATATGAATTCGTAGTTTGGATATAGAAGCTGGAGGTTTCGAAGCATTTTTCCGTAGATGTCCTCTTTTTCTTTGATTTTCAAAGAGATATTTATATCTGCAGGGCAGCTGACCTCTATGATGCTACGTACCTTTGCCCCTCTGTTCCAAACAACAATATTCGGCACGGTTATGTTTAGATTCGACAGAATTTTTGATGTGAATATTTCACCAGTATTTCTTGAGTTAGTGTTTATGAATGTATTCCATAACAGAGGGATTTTCTATATCGAGCTGCTGTTTCTATTGGAATACTCAACCAAAATTCATAATTTTGAAAGGTGTTGATAATTTCATTTCGTATATATGTCTGTGTGTATATGAACCCGGGTGTGTATGTGTTCGCGGGTGTGAGTGTGCTCATATATTTACATTAGATACATGCTGGAGTAAAAGATTTTTGCCAACATAACATGGCAGTCCCGGTTTAGGACGAATGTTGCTGTAATTTAACCCCAGGAGACATCGTCTCCAGCTGGCTATACGACACAATCTGTGTCCTTATATTTTCGAACAAGGGAATCTAGCACCCCGTACTCAGCTCAAAACAATATCAGTGCATCGCGATTTCCAGGTTATTTTCCTTCATCAGTACAGAATAATTGTTCGGATAGAGGTGGCGCTGCCAAAGCACTGTTGCTGAATATCTCTCGTTGTGAGATTTAAAAATAGTAATTTTCTAATATATAGATACATGCTCTTGCACACAAATACACACATATATTTATATTAACTTCTTTCTTACGCCACTGAATCTTAAAGGCGCCTTCTAATCGATTGAATTACTATTCTCTTGCTTAACTCATATTATTGTATGTAGCGGAGACATTTTGTTGTAATGTGTGAGAGTTTTAACAATTTGCTATAATCCGAATTTAATTTCATTAAGATTCGAAGAAAAAATTACCAAACCAGAAAATTCTGAAATTGTTCGCATCTACATAATTCTTACAATACAGTCATTAACTCCCATGAAAACCATACTGGCAATTCTCCTATGTATATTCAATACCTTTAAATCTGCACTGTTCTCAGGTATTTCACTAGCAAGTATATTAATTAATTTGCTTTACTTTTCAAAGCATTTTATAAAACTTTCGTGTCGGCATTTTGCTTTCCACTCCAGTAACTGATCATGTCATCCTTTTAGTATTTTTGACTATCAAACAATGGAAGCCTAACTGGTAAGTATCGAACTGTAAAGTAAAATTATTTCGATATAACATCATAGCTCTTTCGTTTAATTGGTTTGAAATTCACGGCACGTAGTTTGAACTAAACTGAAGACGTGATTGTGCTTTGTCTTAACTTTTATCTTATAAACTAACTTTTGCTGCAAAACTACTGTAATAAAAAAAAAAAAAGAAACATGTATAGGAATAAATTTAAATTAATATGTTCCGGAAGACAGTAAGAGTCGATTTATGTATATATTATAGGACAAGATAACCAGACACTTTGAGTGCGTGGAATAAATGCTAGGCCGGTTAAAACGGCTTCAGAGTGTTAAATTTTGCATCCGGTAATGTGTTTGAGAAAAGTATATTTTAATCACTTTGGAAGATCGAAAACAACTAAAGAGAGAAGGAATGGTTAATGTGTACAGTTTTAATATTTCACAAAGATAAAGCTGCGAAATATTAGAAGCCCTAGCACCCTGGGGGAAATATTGAGCTGCTTTTCGCCCGTCTTTACCTTCCGAGTTTAAATTCTGTCGAGATCGACTTTATCTTTCATCCTTTCCAGGGGGTTCGATAACATCCGTGCTAGTTGATGATTGGGTTCGGTGTAAGCGACTTGCAACCGCCTCCGAAATTGCTGGCGTTGTGCCAAAATTTGAAACCAATATATAGGTGCAGGCGTGGCTGTGTGGTAAGAAGCTTGCTGCCGAAACACATGGGTCCGTATTCACTCCCACTACGTGGCACCTTAGGCAAGTGTCTTCTGCTATAGCCTCGGGCTACTATAGCCTTGTGAGTGGATTTGGTAGAGAGAAACCGAAAGACTGAAAGAAGCCCGTCATATATATATATATATATATATATATATATATATATGTATGTATGAATGTATGTATTTGTGTGTTTGTGTTTGTCCCCACCATTGCTTGACAACCGTTGTTGGTGCATTTACGTTCCCGTAACTTAACAGTTCGGCGAAAAGTGTTCGATAGAAAAGTCCGGGGGTCGATTTATTATTATCATCATCATCATCATCATCATCATCATCATCATCATCATTATTATTATTATTAGCTATTGTAGTAGTACAACTACTCGTAGTAGTATCGGCTGTAGGTCTAACAACACATTTCCAGGATGTGCACTAGTTTCATTATAATCAGATGTTTTTAGCCTTCTATTTGTATTGATTGAAGAAGCAGTGTCGTTCGGAAGTTTATCGGAATCTCTGTTAGCATTGATTCTTCACTGCATTACTGCATTGTTGTAGATCATAGATGTGGATATGAAAATCTAATCATTAAAAGCTGATCGATAAAACTATTGGTGGCGGTGTTGTTGTTGTTGTTGTTGTTGGTGGTGGTGGTGGTTTGGCGGTAACTAGATTTCATTAATAGATCGCAGATATAGTAAATTTCATTCGTATTTAAACTTGACGCTAGATAATCTTTCTATCTGTATAATTTGCTTGATAAGCGAACCATCGGCGGAACATCGATATGGTCGCTTAATTTGGTAGAAATCTAGTCGAATGTCTATAAAATCAGAACCTTCGCTATCAGAAAGGGAAGTACATGTAGTATAATGAAGTGTTAGATGTATTAATTTGCCTAAAAATCAGATTGGATGGTTATGGGTGGAATGCTGTTGATCCTTGCTTTATGTTATCTAAACTACACAATAATATATCCTTAATAAAATTTTATTAATATGACATCAATGATGAATGTATAAATAATCAATATGTTGAAACACTAATATCGTGAGTGATAAATTTAGGAATTATTACTGATGCTGTTTAAAATGTAAATTTTGCAGTTTTCAAGTTACATACACACACACGTCAGCAGAGACACACGCACACACACGAACAGAAAAACACACGCACACACACAAAACACACACCTATGTATTGATACATACATGTATGTTCCTTTCTGTTTTTAATTATTTAAATTCTTCTCAGGAAGGAGCTGGTTTCTAACAAACAGCTATATCGTGAGAATGTTGATAACAAAAGCAATGTTAGATTTTAAATATAAGAAAAGTTTTGCATATTTTTGCTCTTCCATTTACAGATTGTGTTTATAATGTGCGACTCAACTGGTGGATTATAAGTGTGTATCTCTGTGCACACTTTTGAATGCAGTGTATTCCAGAAGGTTTGCAAATCTAACGGAGGCCTCAAGAGACATTTTAAAATCTACAAAGAGCAGAACTTATCTGCAGTTCTTGGTATTCCAAATCAGATGCGCAATCTATATGGGTGTCATTTCAGAACATTGTCTGGTTTAAAAAGCCACATCGGTTGCCATGATGGTGCTAAGGTGTAGGTACAGGAGGTGGTTAAACTCTGCATAAGGAGTAGACAACCATCATAACCACCATGTATGTATGCATGCATGCATGCATCTATGTATGTATGTATGTATGTATGTATTTACGTATGTATGTATGCAAACATAAATACAAACGTACACACGCATACACATATATATATGTGTGTGTGTGTGTGTGTGTGTGTGTGTGTGTGTGTGTGTGTGTGTGTGTGTGTGTGTGTGTGTGTGTGTGTGTGTGTGTGTGTGTGTGTGTGTGTGTTTGTGTGTGTGTGGATGTGTGTGTGTGTGGATACACAATGGCCCAGTGATTAGGGCAAGGACTCTCGGTTTTTGGATCGCGGTTTCGATTCCCAGACCGGGCGTTGTGAGTGTTTATTGAGTAAAAACACATAAAAGCTCCACGAGGCTCCAGCAGGGGGTTGTGGCGAACCCTGCTGTATTCTTTCACCACAACTTTCATTCACTCTGTCTTCCTGTTTTTGTTATACTTATTAAAAAATTACTAGCCCTGTACTGAGATGGACATTTCTCTCTTTTACTTATTCTCTGTTTGTCTCTCTCCCCTTTTCGGAAGAAATCGGTCGGAATCATACTCGGAGATTCACGGGATTCGCCATATCACGTATTGCCATGCTTTTAAAATTGTTTAACACTTTCTTCAATTATAAAGATTGAAGAAAATTGCAATGGGTATATGTAAAAATAAACTCGAGACTGAAATTCCGTCTACCTTTTAGCTACAGCATTACTATACATGAATTAATATTCTGTAGAGTCCACAGTGGAATAATTAAAAGTTAAAGCTATCAAGTGACTAGTTAATTAACTTGACATATATCTGCTTCAACATCGACTCAGATTCGGGCACAGCAACAAAAATACGTATATGAAGCAGATTTGATACATTAGACAAGATACACTGCAGCACATTAGAAGGTGGTAACGAAGTACCATCTTTCAAACTATAAGTATTTTGAAAATAGAAATAATATATTTCTAAATCTCTCAGGAAATAAGAGGTATTGGCGGTCGGTAGTCAGGCCAAGAAAGAATGATCATGGATGGCCGTACACCGGTCACATGGAAGGAGGAGAGAGGGGTAGGGGTAGCGGGATTGAAGGATTAGAAAAATCAAAGAGACAAAGGGAAAGGTACAGGGGAGATAAACGAGGAGGAAAAGTGGGAGTTAAAGAGAGGGTAAGACGTACACACACACACACACACACACACACACACACACACACACATATATATACATGTATGTATGCATATATATATGTGTCTGTTAAATATGTATATATATATAATATGAATACATATATGTACTATATATATAATGTATATATATATACATACATACATACATACATACATATATATATATGGATGCATATGTATATGTTTTATATATATTTATATTCACATATAGGTAAATGTTGGAGAATGTGTATATATACATACACACACACACATATGTATATATAAGTATGTCCATGTGTTGTACTGGAGTGTGTAAATGTATGCAGGCTTTAAAAGTCCATATGGCTTTTAATCACACTAAATACGCTTGGTAATATTTTACCTCGTTCTCAACTTACTATATGGCTATGGCGAATTAATTGTAGCATGGTGACTATCAGATTGGGAAAAGCTTAAAAGCTTTCTTTACGTACAAATTAAAGCAAAGTTGTATTATATGAAAGAATTTGTCAGCAGAATTGGAAATCGTTTATCACAACATGAAATCAAATATTTATTTATTTAATATGCTGCATTGAAATCAGTTTCATGCCAAATTACACTTCGGTTGTGAGTTCAAAGATTTCGAGCTTTCACTGGTTTCAGCAGTTCAAAGCCAGTTCACTAAATATTTGATATGAAATGATATATGTATTGAAATACCACATATCATTATACCGACTTTCATCTTACTAAACTCTGCAGAGTTCAACAACATTTACTTGTATTTAACTACAGAATCGATGAAGTATATTAAATGAAAATCCTAACCATATTTCTTATATATTCCCGAGAAAATGAACTTACCAATATTTACATATACCGAAGACTTTCGAGGTTGGCATTTTGGATTCGTGCTTGTGAATGATATTTCTATAACCTTGTGTACTCTTCTAGAACAATGATTTTGCAACATTAAAATATTAAAAGCTTTTAATTCCTTCCATAAATATCCTTTATTCTTCAAAAGTCTTTGTGGGAAATAACTAGGATTAAAAGTCTTCAATGGGCTTCAAATGCCATGACCAGTTGCATCGTTTAATGGATTCTACTGTATATTGTTACTAAGAAGTCTGCTGAAAACATATGGCACCAAATCGTCTGATTTTTTCTACACTCAATCATTTCTTTATGTTAAAACTCTGAGCTTTGCTCTATTGCGTTCCTTGTTATAAATATTATTTATTATTTTTTGTCTTTTACATAAAGTTACTTTTCACGCCCACTTATATAAAACATTGCACAACCAATTGATAGATCTGTCGTTATTATATCTATATCGGCGAGTGCGGTACAGGATCGATGAAAAATTTTAAGATCAAAACGTATGACGAGTTAACTTCGTTGTCTGATGAACTGAGGAAAGGAATGGAACGATGTTAGTAGTGGAGGTAATGTTGTCATTTCCTCACCGCATATATATCTGTACACACACACACATACAAACATATACCTACACACACACACACACACACATATATATTTCACCTCTGTTTTCTGCTATGAGATTACTTTTATCAGTAGGAACTCTATTTTCATCGTTTCCTCTGCTTTTTTTTTTTACAATACCTGTCTTGTAATAGCTTCGAGCTCTGCTTCGGTGAACCAACGATCTTTTCTTCTTGCTCTGGCTTGATCGCATAATCTCTGTTCCGTGAGTTCAGACAATCCTCTTTTTCTCCATTGATCATACATACGTTGTCGGTATCCTCTAATACGAACACAATTTTCATCTACAGGGTTGCTCTGCTAGAAACACTCCATGACCACAGCATTGACTTCTTTGTTCCATCTACGCCACGTGTGCTGCGCCCTTGCTAGATAACGACAGGCTGGAGTCGGACCAGTATCTCTGAGCCTGCTTCAGGTTCATTACCACCGTTATTCACAATATTTTATTGTTTAATTGTCACTCATATGAAGTTGCGGTTATCAGGTTGCGCAGTTACCAGTGTTTTTATTGTGACACCGTTACCAGATGCATTATCAATGACGACATGGGGGGATTCCAACCGCTTCCTTTCATTATTATTATTATCATCACTGATATTATTATTTTCATTTCTTTTACAATTTGTCATTGTTAATATTTCCTCTGATCCGACATGAGTTTTGTTCCATGTATTTCTCAAGATTTTTACTCACCATGCCCAGAGCTCCGACAATTATTGCTACTACTTCCACATTTTTTAGCGACCACAACTGCTTAACCTTTCAAGATAACCTGTCATATCTATCGACGTTTCTTTCTTCCTTATAGTATACATTGTTGTCAGCTGGGCTATATCTATGATTCAACATCCTTTTGGCTAAATTATTATTATTATTATTATTATTATTATTATTATTATTATTATTACCACCACTAGGGTGTCATATATTTGGTTTTGTACATAGCATTGTTCTAATCACCATTAGAGAGAACGGTGAATAATTACTTTTATATGTACTTCTTGAAGTACAAATGAAACGACCGACAACATCACGGAAATGTTGTGGTGAAGACCCTTTTGGGATAGACAAGGGCCTTACAGCCATCCTTGATCACAAGAGCAAATACTACGTACGAAATATTGACAGCATATTCTACCCTGTGAACTAATAACCCACTCGATTCTCTCTCATATATTCCTACCACAATCAACAGCTTGTCTTCTCCTTGGATATTGCTAGTCCACATGTCACCTCAGACACTTGTGACACAGTATGTTGTGTACGTGCACTAAATACCCACAACTACCACTTACACCCAGAACTCTGGGCCCTGGGTACTCCTACACTGCAAAACAATTTCAGCTGTCAAGTTTCAATTATTCGAGAGGAATATTAATCGCCACAATCTCACTGGACTTACAGAACCTGTGAAGATTATGCTTCCATATACTTTCTCCAGACTAAAACAAAAACTAAACAATAAATCAATTTTAAAATCATCCATCCTGCTATAGTTTGCACGCAAATATATTTTCTGCAGCTATATCTAATCTGCAAATCACTTCTTTTCTTTTGAATGTTAATGAACATTTTTTTTTCAAAAATCCCATTCTTTTTTTTCTAAATAGACAATTTTGTCAATTTTGATCTTCATATGTTTCCAAAGAGCATTAGTGATGAAAGAGAGAAGTGTATTTCTTTGAAATGCAGAATATAACTCATATTAGGAAGCTGTGTCAGCAACAGGCTATTACAAACCACGAAAAATAAAAATATGAATTTTACATAAACGAGAACTGACACTAGTTTTGAACTCGGATTGTCTATTATTTCTCTTTTACAATACTCACAAACCTGATGTTAGTACGTTGAAAGCTATGCAATCGTAATGGTAACTAATTTTATGAAATATAGGTGTCCATAGATACCATATATAATATATTTATATGTGTATAGAAATCGTACTTGTAGCGATAATTCATTTCCTCCGTATTCCAGGTCATATTTTATGTTGTTAGCTTTTTATATGAAAGCTTTATTCGACAAACGAATCCCTCCACCGTTCTTTGACATGTTACCCATTCAATTCACTATCATTTTTCCCTCTCTCCCCCTCACACTGTGGTTTCCACACTTTCATTACAAATTTCTTTGAAAATCTGATTCAATAGTCAGTGAGATTGGAATTTTCTTCTATCACGAATCTTTCAATATGCATATATATATGATACATTACTACACGATACAAAATATGATATGCACAGATTAAATATATATATATATATATATATATATATATCTGTATGTATA
>NC_068994.1:57035549-57039329 GCF_001194135.2 Octopus bimaculoides | reverse complement strand
GTGTGTGTGTGTGTGTGTATCACCTAGAAACCCACAATTTTTGCCCCTGACTGTTAAAACACACAAAAAGATTATTCTCCAAAACAAGTTTTAGTTTCTTCGCACGAAATTATAATTTTTTTCTTCATGCATTTACCATATCAGAGATTTAGATTTTCTTTCGCATTTTTTTCATTCATTCTAAAGATGATTTCAATGGAAGAACATATCTTTCTAAAATAAGCAAAGAAACTAAAAGATGTCTCAGCTATAGAATTCTTTATTCTTTCAAAACTAATAGAAAGCGAAGTCTTCAATAAATTATAATTTATTACACAATGCTACTAACTACGGTATGAGATCGGAAGATATTATAAGAAACATATATCAGGAATGAATATCTTTTTCTCTTTTTTTTCTTCTTTTTACTCTCAGTGAGTTAAAAAATAATCAATAAAAAATTTCTGATGTGGAGTTGTCACCTTTAGAAAGTAGATTGAGAAAAACATTTGTTTCGTTTAGAATTGTGTCTGAGATAGAAATACAACTGTGTGCATCTTTACACAATGATTTCTTCTCTAACGTTCATTGGGGTACTAACGTTATAATGGCTTCAGAATGTACAAAACTTCTAAATTGTTGTTATAACAGATAAATCTATATTAGGCTTTTGTACATGTTTCGAAAGAATCTATCGCCATATAAAACTCATATATGTAGAGAACGTCTATATCTAGAACAAAAAAAAGAAGAAAAAATAGAATCAGAAACAAAAACAAACTGGTAATGTCTTTGCAACTTTCTGTAGATACAATAAATTTGAATTATCGGAATGCAATTCGAATGTTCAGAACAAAGAAAAAAACGAAAAGAAGAAAGATACGGATAAGAATATAGACACACTCGCACACTCAGAGACACAAAGACACACACAGGCACACACATATCGTGATAACTAAAATATTGTTTCTATATTTATTATCAAAGAAAACTATAGGCAAGTTGCGAATAATAGAAATGATATGTAATATTATTTTGTGAAACAAGGATATAAACTTGCATTAAAAATGGATTTGAAATACTACAGCAGCAATATTCTGAAGCCTTGCCTTTCAATAAAGATGGCTACAATTGTCGTTAAAAGCACCAAAGATATCCTCATTTATTTGAGGGTGGGAAAACATTTTGTCTTTATGGATATTTTGAGTCGCTTTTATTTTTTGAGCAAGGACATATGAAGGTTAGCAACCGACTTTTAACGCATTTAATGAGATACTAAAGTTTCTGCTTACAAATGTCCATGAAGTGTCTGTAATATACAGTATTTTTACTAACATGAAATCAAAATGAACGAATCAATAAAAAAACACATCAGGGCTCACAATAAATATATAAATTAATTAATTAATAAAAAAATTACAGCAAAAAGAAATTGTACCTTACAATTAGTAAACAGACACAAGTTTAGACAGGAGCTATGAAAATAATAGCAAATTCAGAGCAGCCATTTAATGGGAAATCAATGTAAATGTCTAGCAAGTTAGCGAGTGTATCATGATTTTACAATGTTCTACATCGTGAACTAATGGCGTGGTTGCTCGACTTGCTAGAAATAACAGCTGCATCATTTCAAATAACAACACAAAAGAATATATTGGATAATGCAATATCAGAAATGTGTAGAACAAATGAAAGGAAGGTCATATCTGTAACTTTGATCACAGTTGTAGTTAGTCAAGATGTCCCATGTTACACAGTAACAGTGTATCGCATTACGTCAAGGCGTACATTGAAAGAGTTTGTAATTCTTCATCCATCCTGTTTATTTCTTATGACATCTATGATGCATGTGATTATATAAGTGTTTGTCCTCAATATCACAAATGAGATACATCAGGAATTGAAACGTCGGTATACGCAGTTGAGTCAGTGTAGAATTAAAATAGCCATCTTTGATGGTTATGAAGATGTTAGTTCTATGTGTCCAACGATCATGCAGAAGAGTGGCAAGTTCTTAAGTTGCTATGGAAACCTTTGTGGAGGCATGTGGTTTAGTGGTTAGTTCATTCCACTCACATTCGTAAGGTCGTGAGTTCGATTACCGGCGGCGTGTTGTATCCCCATAAACTATTTGATAAATTAAAAGGAAAACGATTTCATTAAAAACGACGTCAAGAAATATCCTGATGATGTGGCAGGGTAGTTCAAGGTCCGTCCATGATGATTTGTGCGATTCAAGCAGTGACACAGTGTGCATAACCTTATGGACGAAGATGAGAATGCATCGACGAGCGCACTTCAGTGGCCGAGCTTCCTGCAGCATTGGCGAAGATTATTGAAGAAAACAGCTTTATTTCGTAGCAATTTTCTAATGTATATGAGACTGAGATTTCCTGGTAAAGAATGTCAGATCAGCCCCTTATAGCGAAGGGGGAGAAGTCTGCTACACCCAACTTGGTGTGCCTCTTACTTTTTCTTAACCGAATGTTTTTTTTGTTTCTGTTTTTTCACATTTATATATACGTTGCTAAAGTATAGTCATCACAGCTGGAAGTCATTTTCAATTGAATTTCACTGAAATTTTAATGCATTCTATGTCTGTGTTACGTCATTTTTCGCGTTAAGTCCCATGTCTTAGGAACAATTACCAAGGCAAGTCCACGCATACATGTACACACACACACACACACACACACACACACACACACACACACACACACATATATATAAATAAATGCATATATGTATACGCGAATACATATCCGCACCGAGAAGAAGGAGAGATATGTGACCATCAAAGTTAAGAAAAGTAAAATGGTTCTGGTATATTCATATTCGTAAGCTTTCTCTGATTAATTAACTTTCAGTAGTAATGAAAAAAAATGTAAATCTATTTGCCTATCTATATATCAATATGATATAAATATATATACAGATATAGTTATAGATATTGATATTTACATATATATATATACATATACATATACATATATACACACCTATGTGTACACATCATTATGTGTGAGAGTGCGTGTGACTGTCTGTGTGTGCGCACATCTGTGTACATGTACGTGTGTTATATCCATATATTAATAAGATTTAGCATTTTATATAGATTACGAGATTAAATTATATTTGCATACATACATATATAATAGATACATATATATGTAAGTATGTATATATGTATGTATGTATGTATGTATGTATGTATGTATGTTTTCACACAAACACATGAATATTCCAGGTGTGTAAGCGCTTCTAACAGAACGTAATTTGTCAACGTCCCCCATAATGCTACTGTTGATGCTGTTGAGGGAGGTTATTCGGAAGATAAATTCCCATTTAGAACGTTATCAATGCACTTTCGAATTTCCTCTGGGGAAGTAGATAAGTAAAATCGATGTGCATTGCAAGGTATTGATTGTAGAGATTAGCTGCGGTCGTGAATAAAATACTCGATATGCACAGATCGCCACAAAGAGTCTTGTTTGTGATAAAGCATCTTGGCTATAAACTCCATCAATCTGACACACGTATTTCACAGAAATGCATGAAGGTAATACCGATGTATTTACATTAAGCAACGGGCATAGCATTAATCAGCTCAGCTCTGAGAGACTATGATGAATATCATAATAATGGTGCTCTTATCACTCGCAAGTTTTCTCTCTTTCTCACACTCTCACATTTTCTCCCTCTGCATATACAAACACACGTATCAATACATACATGCACACGTATATACATACATACATACATACATACATACATACATACATATGCATATATATATATATA
>NC_068994.1:57031709-57032667 GCF_001194135.2 Octopus bimaculoides | reverse complement strand
CTGCACGCACGTTCTATAGGTTGGACGTCTTCTATCTTTTCTCTTTTCAAAGAAAATATTTATCCCAGCGTTCACTATTTTCACCTTGTTCAGGTCTAACAACCCTCCATGATTGTTTTCGTTCGGTTTCTTTGTATGTCTCCACCATCCTGTTTTTGTTCCCCACTTTGATCCCCCATAAATCCAAAATTTCATTTTGGTATTTATGGAAGCAGCTGTCTTCGAAGACTCATATTGTCTTTGATTGCTCGAAATGAGGAGTAGATGGACAGCCGACAACGGATGGGGTAGGGGAGGTGTTCATTCTTTGTATTACGTGTCCTTTTTTCTCTCTCTCGTTATCTGCGTAGTTAACTCATTCGTTTTCGTATTTCATGTTGTTTGCTGTTGGTGACGTCCTGTACCCATATATATATATATATATATATATATATATATATGCATGTATGTATGTATATTCTTCGTTATGATCTTTCCCTCTATGATGTCATCTCTATATATTTCAGTAATGATGCTTGGCTTGTGGTTTGAGAGAGAGAGAAATTTAGCTGATATTTCTAGTAAATCGTGTGACCTCATATCATACAGTTATACTGTTATTAGTTAAAAGCAGATCTATATTTATGTTTGCAATTATCTCGACCCTAATATAATCAATATTTCGTAACTCGTGTTTCCGAAGTTTATGACTTGTGTTATCGCCAACACGATACGATGAAATCGCTCTTTACCTTCTCATTCAGAGCAACACAATATATTCGCAACTCGTTATAGTCATATCTCTCATCATTTTCGCACGCACACACACACACGCACACACGCACACATAAATATAGACATATCCCAAGATAAATACATGTACACAGATACATGTACATACAAACACGTTTACCTACACACACACATACCTATATATATGTGTGTATGTGTGCATGTATGTATGTATATATATATATAT
>NC_068994.1:57030364-57030615 GCF_001194135.2 Octopus bimaculoides | reverse complement strand
TATATGTACAAAGTGTATATAAATATATGTATAAATGCATGCATATGTATGCATATGTATATATATATATAAGTAGATGTCTGATCATTTATATATATTCATATTGATACAAAACATATACACACATAAATATCTTGATATAAGCACAATTATATATTCACACATATATACACATGTACAAACACATATACAAACATATATACTTCTGTATGTATCTCTCTCTCTCTCTCTCTCTCTCTCTCTCTCTCTCT
>NC_068994.1:57021318-57030354 GCF_001194135.2 Octopus bimaculoides | reverse complement strand
TACATATATATATATACGTGTATATTTTAATTGGTTTCTTTCTTTTCTTCCTTGTTATAAATCTAATGTTCACTCTCTCTTCACTTTCTTAGCTTCAACGATTTTTACGCAACCCGTTCGTGTTTCTATTTTTGATGTTATTGTAATAGATGTGTGTTCTTGAAGCCTTTCGATAACGTTTTATTCTTTACTCCTCATATTTTGCTTGGTTTTTTTTTATGGTTACTCTACGTAAACTCTGGCTTTGAATTGTTTTTACCGCTATAATAGGTAATTTGCTCAATAGAGCTATCAGCTGCATAATTATGCAAATAGCTACCATTATGGTCAACTATCTTTGTCATCAAATGAGTCTTATTCCTGTGCGGTTATCTAAAATCAATAGTGTTAACATAGTACAAAATAGATTTCTGTAGCGAATGGTGTATATTAAATTCAAACAGTGACCAGTCCGAAACTAGTGGACAACGAAGCGACAAAAATTAAGCCACGTCTTCTCGAAAATGAAGTTAGCATTCGTGACAATGTATTCTCATTCAAATTTAGTTCGATAATTCTGTCGAGTTATATACACAAGCACATAAAATAAAACGAAGAGGACGCATATACATTATAGTGAATAGTTAACTACATCACATGAAAATTCCATTTGACTATGAAAGCTTTTGTGTGCTTATAATATTCAATAAATAGGTTTCACGTATTCATTACTCGTACATCTTGCACAAAATTTATTAAGTTCTTTACTGTTGGGTTGATTACATAATTATTTTCATACACTCATCTAATTATTTTCACTCCTTTATATACTGATACTAGGAGTGCAAATTTATGTGATGCTTTTATTTTGTACATCATCTACCGAGGTATTTTTTAATATTGATTAGTTTTAGCTATATCGTTTTCCAGATTAGCAATTTTTCTGACACTAATAAAGTATTTTGCAAAAATATGAAATACATTTTACTCTTCAATACACATAACAAGACACGTAATAATGCCTTCAAATTTTGACTCAGGGTCGAAAGGACTCAAAGTCGAAAGCACACGAGGTCGAAAGGACACGAAGTCGAAAGTAAACGCAGTCTAATGGACACGAAATCTAATGGGTGAAATGCAAATCAACCTGCGAGGGATTTGAACTCAGAAAGTAACGACTGACGAATATGCCTTTAAGCTTCATGTCCGGCTTGCTAACGATCCTGATAGTTCAGACCCGGAAGGAATGCCGCCTAATCGACGTGATAACGAGTGTGCCTAGGATTGTCACCCTAAGATGTTTCATAATGAATATTTATGTAGTCATCCCTTTATGTGTTTAACCACTAAGCTCAACATTTGATACTTAAAACTATCCAAGACATCCTTCAAAAGTTTTCAAACCAATGTGCGAGTCTCTTGGCGGAAACTCAAGGCGTTAGAATTACTCCTCACAACTGCAAGCTTCTCCTTATTCTCCTGAACAAAGAGGAATTCGTTGATCGATCTAACTTCTCTTACGGAAGAAGAAATAAAGGATTGTAAGGAACAGGCCCCATTAAATCATATTGCCGTAATCGGATTTAAACGCGGAGCTGAAAAAG
The DNA here is from genome assembly GCF_001194135.2 of Octopus bimaculoides. Classification (NCBI taxonomy): domain Eukaryota; kingdom Metazoa; phylum Mollusca; class Cephalopoda; order Octopoda; family Octopodidae; genus Octopus; species Octopus bimaculoides. Next base: position 57,028,771 of record NC_068994.1, on the reverse strand, counting down.
AGCATCAAAAACAACAACAATGACAACGATCAGTATTTTAGAGGACAAGCCCATATGCTGCCATTCCTCAAAGCTGTGGCAGACTCGAACCAATAAAGTGTCTTCTATGCGCTGGTCTGACAATCTACAATTAAGGGCCAAAGTGTCCTCAAATATCATACCTTCCCTCTGTTGAAACAAAAGAGACATGGGATAGATAAAGCGTATGAATAAAAGTCAAGATGACCACGCAAAGCCTTTGTGTATAACACTTTTCAGTCAGGATCGAGATGAAAGCAGACGAAACAACAGCATATGTAGTTGTCCACCGCGGTCAGTATAAACCAATCATACACGAATTCAGATTTAATGTAGTTTTTAGAATATACTGTCACTGAACTACTATTAGGGTATCTTTCTCATTGTTTCCCAGTTTTGCATTTATTCTCTGTGGATTTATCATTATCTAAAAATGAGTAGAAGATGACATTTCAAAAAGCAGTGTTAATATTAAAGATTTACTAATTATCATCAACCTTTGAGATACTTCAATACAAGATATTTATCTAGTTATGAGAAATATATAAATATTTTACATTGGTCAGGGAGTAAATTTTACAATCAATCACTCATTAATTCAATTCAACAAAATGGTCGTTCCGTTGACGAGTATCTGGTACTTTTTTTCACTTCGTTAATGTGCAAAAGTATTGAAAATACACATTCAAAATCTCCTGCTAACGGATTTGCAGCTCTTGTGAGCGATTATGCCGAGAGCTGGTGTGCTTGCTATTATTTTGAAGGTTTCCCAAGCCAGTCACATTTTTCTTTGTGTCCCAGACTTCTTTTTACTTCAGTGGGAGAAAGTGAGATTTGAACTCAAGGAAAGCTGAACCAGAACAGACATCGAAAGGCATCTTTTCAGATAATCTATGTTATCTTTAGTAATTTATTTAAGACTCCTGAAATAGCACTCTATGTGACCCTGTAGCAGCCCTGCCAGTTCCACACCCAAATTAGGTGATTATAATCTCTATAAATTTTAATTGAGTAAACTGAGCTTATGAATATCACTAATGAGTTTTTAATCGAATCAAATCAATAACCTATGATATTTTTATTCCACACCACGTATACGTGGCAGTATATTGTTTTAAAACACACATGCCCCAAAGTCTGAAGTTCTGCCAATAAAATAACTGAAACTTCACATCGTTGGGCCCTACAATACAACAGTAGTTATATTCAAATGAGTTTTATGTCTGAGGACTAAGAGTTAATAGACAAAACTCCTTAATAAACATAAAATCATTTAAACACTCTATATTTGGCACACCTCGAGGGGCATAACAATTCAAACCTTAAATGGTGATGTTTCGTCGGAAACAGAAAGACAAAGCATGTTAAAGTCTATAAAAGTTGACGCAATGAAAATGTTACAAAAGTCACATAGACAGAAGGGGCAGAGTACAATATTTTCTAGAGTATTTCATCATGAAAAGGATCAAGTGTTCAGGTTAATAAATTCTTATGAATACTACATTTTTATATGGCCATGTTGAATTATCCTTTTTCTAAAATATGTGGTTATAGGAAATGTTGAGAATGTTTGAAATAAATGAAGCCAAACTGATGTTATATTTTAACCTCCAATTTATAACTGTTTAGATGTAAGCTCACCTCTAATAGTTTGTGCAAAGATATCGGTTAATCAAACAAATATTCCAGAATTTAGAAGTGCGAGTTGCTTAACTGGGAGCTAAATTTATCGGGTTTAATATATGTGTGTTTCGATCATTGGCCTAACGCGTAGTCAGAGTCAGATACGAAAGCTGGATGGACGTTGAAATCAGTTGTAAGATACAATGCAGACCAGGCGAATCACAACTACACGTTATACTGAGGGAATTAGTACATCAAAATCGAAACACTGTTCTGTATGTTTCAATATAATGGTGTACCATCATCTTTAGTATAGTGATGTGATAAAAAGGTGTGTGTGGAACTCATTAGTGAGAAGTGATTCCATTGTTCTTAACAACAGCTTGAAATCCTCGTAATACTCTAGATATTAATTAACAAAGCCAAGTAGGCAATAAACGGCGAGAATAATTGTTTTGGAGAGACGCATAGTGTGTTGTCTGACCAAAATGTTATTGGCTGGCACTTGGACCTAGAGCAATGCTTCATTAGACACTCAACAAGCAATATTCTATCAATCAATACTATAATTAAAACTCGGAAATGAGAAAAATATCATTTGCAACTGCTGACTCGTTATTGAACAATGCTGCATTCGCAGTGCTAGACTCTCGATTCTTTTGTGCGTTTTCATTCACTCATTCATTCGTCTAGTTCTTGCTTTCTTCATTTTATTGCTTAGTATTCTTCTGGCTATTCATACATCTCCCTTTCTTTTTCTCCACACACACACACACATGAATGTGTGATTATGCTTGTTTATTTATTATACCATACAACAGCCCGACACTGTTCGAACATATCTATTAAGAAACATTAAGCGGAGACATTTAAGGAGATACATGGTTTGAGAAAATGAATTGTTGTCTGTAACAAATAACGGCAGTGTTACCTAGTAACTATTCCTCGATATTTCCAACAGCATTCAGTGTTTAACATTCGATTTTTAAAAAAAAGAATAATAACAAATGAACATACTGTGACATTTTTATTTGTTTCCTTCGAGATAACAAACAATAAATGGATAGTATGCTCCAGGCATTTTTGTCTCATGAATATTATTTGATATTCATCTGTAGTAAAACTAAAACGTTCCATTTCTGTTTTTTTATTCATTGTTATCATGTGAACAAGAACATTACATGGGAAATTAGTTTGATCTGGAATATTCGAAGCAATCAAGCTAGTACTAATATACAAGTATAATTGCTAGCGTGTTTTGTTTTTGCTTCTATTATGCATTGGATGCGTTGTGGTCACACTAAATTACTGACTTTTCAGTTTATGACTTTTCGCCAACTATGCAGCAATGTCTAAAAACGCTAAAATGTGACAGACAACTACAATTCTTCTCTGTTTATTACATAGAGTGAAACATTTCCTATAAATTGGTCGGTATCGTGTCGTGCCATACAGAGTTTAACCGAATATTGTTATATTCACATGTGATTCTCAATATTTAGAAGTTGTTAAATGTACAATATCCACTGAAACAGTGTTCTATCTAGCTATCACGCTAATATCTTCCTGAAATGTATGATCACTATGCTTCAAGAACATCACAAACTCCAACTCCTTTTAAAGCTTCTTTCGTTACAGAAAGATAGAATTTGCGTATTCTTTTATTTATTTAATTATTTTTTGCGGTCTTGAAGAATTTTAGTCGAATGAACCGACCCTAGTACTTTTTAAAAGCCTGGTAATCATTATATTGGTTCTTTTGGCCGAACCGCTAGGTCATGTAGAATTGTGGAGCAAACTCAGACACAGAGACACACCTACATAGATATATAAACGACAGGTTTCTTTCCGTTTCCGCCTTCCAGATCTATTGACAAGTCACTAATCGGGCCGTGGCTATAGTTGAAGACATCTACCCAAGATGCCCCGCAGTGGGATTGAACCCGGAACCATGTAGTTCTGAAGCAAAGTTCTTACTACACAACCACGCCTGTATATAACGACTATTTTGGATGAAAGGTCGGAGCATGACTATAAATGTCTTTTAACCATTTAGTCTGTATTGTCGCCATATGCAGTAGCAGTAGTGTTCGAGGTGTTTGAGCAGCGCTCCATCCTGAGCCTCACCTCTGATTAGAAGGAAATAGCTAATTGTTTGGAGCGGAAGTTCTTATGCAATTTTGATCCCTTTGTTTTACTTATCATTTAAAGTCAACATCACGGGTGATTCTCATGGCAGATATCGTACCAACGCTACAGTTGTTGCCGTTAGATATGAGCAATGATCATTCTTCTAATATGGGTTTCATATTTTGGCTCAAGGCTACGCTTACTCTTGTAATATTAACATTTATTACACCGGTTCCAAAAGATCCTAATCTTTCAACCAGGAACAACTAATTCCAGGCAGTCGAGGCTCAAAGTACGGGTTCTACTATTCGTCCTTTCGATCGCTCAATACCTAACGTAGCTCGCGAGACATCCCTTTCGGGAGATATTCCTGAGTCACTATCGCATTCCGTGCACGCCAATCCGTCAGAAGATTTACCTATTTCCAGCTGAGTGGAAATGAATTGTTTTGCTAAAGCACACGACGCACAACTGATCTTATAACTGTTATCATACCTTTCAAATACCTTTCAAATACCTTTCAAATACCGCTGGTATAATTTCATAAGGAACACGGGTTCCTAGAACACCTTCAGAAAAAATTCAAAGTTTTGAGTTATACAATTAGATCTGGAGTGAGATGGGGGTTTTCTTCTTCTTTGGTTTGCAGTCTAAAGTCATTTTTAGTGTCAAAGATTTTATCATGAATTTGTTCAAAACGTTCAGCAAGATTCTTTTTAAAACTCAAACGGATGAAAAATGGTTGGTTTTGTTGTTATAATTTGCAGTATTAATAATGAAAATACTATGATATTTTTACATGTTTCCTTCATGATAAACAATCAGTAGCTATTATGCTAGATGCATTTTTTCCATGACTATTATTTGATATTCATCTGCAATAAAATTGAAACGTTCGTTTTTTTTAATACACATTGTAGTCACGTGTACAACAACATTGCATGGGAAATTAGTTTGATCCGGAATATTCCAAGCAATCAAGACAGTTGTAATATATAAGAATAACAGCCATATTTTTCTGCCCATTAAATGAGGCATAGACGCAGTAAAATGTAAAAGTATTTGCAGTTATTTTATAGCTTTTCTCCAATCGGCGTAGCCATTTGTTAAAAGACCATTAAGATGTGACAGATGAATATAATTCGTCTGCAAGTATTGCAGAGAGGGAAATATTTATAATAAATGTAAAATATTTTAATAGAATTTCATAATATTATTATTATTGTTTTACTTTTCGATTCTCTTTGGTGGCATTTATTAAAATAAATTCATAATTCACTAGATATAAAATAACCATATCCACACACACACACACACACACACACACACACACACACACACACACACACACACATTTTCAATTTCACACGCACATACGCACGTACATATTACAGGCATGGATGATATGTTGTACAAGTAGAAGTTTGACAAAAACAATGTAAACATTACCGCGGGCGTTTTTCTTTCTCGTATTCTTTTTTCTTGCCGACCGTTTCTTTTCCTGAGCATCTGAAATGAAACCATTTCATTTCACTTTGACTTCCAGAATTTTACAGATTTAAAAGAACAATTGAACATATCTTGTTTGTTCTAACGAAATTCTTATGAATGTTACATTTATTTCGGCCTTTGCGTAGATATATCCATAGAGAGAAAGAACAAAGGAGATATTACAAGTTTCATTATTACGTAATATGAGACTGAAATAAAGTAGTATACTATCGAGAGAGATTTCAGTGTCTCTTATACAGTATTTAGTATTTGTCCTTCATAGTAAGACAATTTTTTCGGAGAGAACTATTCTGGTAAAGGACGGCTGCTTAACTTAGTAATAATGAGATGAGCAACCTAAAAATTACGAAAACAACAATTGTTTGGTCTTGTTGGATTATAATGTAAGGATCCTCCAGTAAGGTATCACGATCAATAATCGGGACTTATACAGTATTTCATTCCTAAAGAAAAAAAAATGTTTCTATAAAGCTCAGGTGCCCAAGGCAACGAGAACTGCAGACAGATCTCTCTGAACACAATATCAGATTGATTTAGGTAAAATTCATCAACGGTTTCCGAACACATTTTCCGATTGAATTACCGAAACACAATACACCACGGCTATTGAATTTAAACTCAACCCCCCAACTGTGACATATACACTCGAACATTTATTCACTCTGTGTATAACATTAGATCATTAATATCATTACGATCATTCACTCTATTTTTGCGGGGGGGATTCTATTCAAAAGCTCTTACAATATTCTCTGTCATTCTTTTGTAAGTAGCCCATCTTGTTAGATTACCTCTACTACTAAGATTTACCCAGTATTGTTCGTGTTACTAAACCTATTCATTCGATTACGTGTAGAATCAGTCCCAACTATGACAGTTCAGAAAGGATCGTTATACTGAAATGATTTATTAGAAATTTCTCTCATCTTCATGTCTTTCTCACCTTTATCTTATCCACATTAATTGTTTCTTTCTAAACACCTGGCATTCCAATAAATTTAACGTGTTTCTGCCATAAATCAGTTGTTAAACAGCTTAAGACGTCTCTTTTTATTGATTGCTGCACCATATTGAGAAATGTGGACCAAAGTGTAAGCAGGCTCCTTATCAATTTTCATAATATCTGCAATACAACAATAAATGTTTCAATTCGTTCGCTACAATGACTCCAATCACTTTATCGATAGTTTTCCATATCTGCTTTATCTGCAGCCATCTGAAACGCATATTACCATTGCGCAACTACTTGACGGTGAAAATGAATCGATGTAATGTTCAGACTGGATGAATAATTTGATGAAAAAGATAAAGATATGAAATTGTTTTGTTTCTTCATTCACAACAACGTGTTACGCTTTTGTCTTTTTATTATTTTGCTCTTTAATTTTAATTTTTTCTTAGCATTTTTACTTTATATCAATTTGTCTCGGCACTGTCACCAGACAGCACTGAATAATATCAAAAGTGATTCCACGTAGTGTCATATTTTAATATCGTGTATTGAGTTCAGGACGGACGGTTCGTTTCGTTTTCAGTAGAGATGCGCAAGGCTGGCGTTATATCATTATGATTGTCAAAAAGAAATGGAATAAGACAGAAGAAGAAGAAACAGACACCTGATTGAATGAGAATTAAATATAGAAACAAAACGAGAGAAGCTACAAACAACAAACTATGATATTGAGTGGGAAACTAGTAGTAGTAGTGTAGCATGTACATACTGTTGGTAGTCACGTAAATGAAATCAATAGAGAGATATGTGCAACAAACATATCTTTCTATGTTTGAAGTCTTAGAATGAACTTTTATATTTCTATCCTTCGGGATAACGCATAAACATTTGGACACTGCACCTAACTTTCTAAATGTCAACTGGAATTCGAATGTTTTTAATATGAGATTATTTATTTTCAAACTAAATACGCGCGCAAACGCTCAGACACGCACGCACACACGCACGCACACACAAGTACACACACATGCAGACCCAAATGCATACATTCACGTGTCTTATATACCCATATGCATATACGAGTGCATGGACTCTCCACCACTTCCTGGAAATCTGTATATATATATATATATATATATATATGTATGTATGTATGTATATGTATATTTATATATACATATATACATACATGCATACATACATACATACATACATATA
>NC_068994.1:57017327-57020229 GCF_001194135.2 Octopus bimaculoides | reverse complement strand
AGAGAGAGAGAGAGAGAGAGAGAGAGAGAGAGAGAGAGAGAGAGAGAGAGAATTGCTTGACCTCACACCGGCTTCTTCTACAGTCAGTCATGCTCGATGAATAGCGAGATGACATTCTCTATAAAGATGTCTACGTATATATAAGACGGGGAGATCTGAAGATATTCGCAAATAGTCTGCCAGAACTATTTAAAGAAAGCTACAATTTCGTCGCCTGATCTTAACCGATTTCTGAAACATAGTACAATATTGTTTAATTGAGTCCGCCTCTAATACTCCATTAATGTCGGCAGAGATGGGGATTTTTCACTTATCTCAGATCAATACAGATACATTTTATACAGCAGAGATTTTATAAATAAGATAGTTTCTGTTAACAATTGAAGGCGGGAAAGCGTTCCTCCTGACTTAGCCACAGCTTTTGTAATTATCTTTTCACGGTTTGCAGGTGATGTTTTGCATTAAGGTTCGTCTCTTTTCTGTAAGGCTATTGATAAATTCGGTCCAGAAGCCGTTTGCTGAAACAACACCGTATCGATTAAGCGTAGGACAGGTTCTACGCGGATTTGCTGAAGTCGTCAATACAAGACGATGGAGCGGAAGAAAACGACAAATTGAGGTTTGTATCAAACAATAAACTGCACATGAAGTAATTACAGTAGCAGCAGCAGCAGCAGCAGCAACAGTAGTAGTAGTAGCAGCAGCAGCAGCAGCAGAAACAGTAGCAATGGCTGTAATAGCAGCAGCATTAGAAGTGGTAGTAGTAATAGTAGTGGTAGTTGCAGCAGCAACAGTAGTAGTAGTAGCAGTAATAGCAGTAGTAGTAGTGGCAGCAGCCGCAGCAGCAGCAGCAGTAGCAGTAGTAGTAGTAGTAGTCATTGTTTTGCTAACTATTTCTCGTTTCAGTATTGTGGTTTGATCTTCGATAGGCACGGAACGATATCCGAAAATATATGAAAATAAAAATGGTTGCTGCTGAAATCGACTTCGTTCTGATGCGCATTTCGCAAATTCCGTAGTTTCACTCCACTGAGCGAAATAACAAATTGAAATAACATGGCGAAACAATAAAATTGCTGAAGAAAATTTATGGTAATCACTAAAACTAAAAAAAAAAAATTAAAAAAAAAAAAAATTCTATCGTTTACATGTCGATGTCATGGAATTATATGGAAGAACTGAGTAGGAACAAATTCGAAAGAGAATTCAACACTGACCAAATATTCAGTCTGAATATTGAACATAGGCGCAAGCATGGCTGTGTGGTTATGAAGTGCGCTTTGCAACTACGTGATTTTGTGTTCTCTCCCATCGCGCAACAAATTTGGGCAAGTGTCTTCTACTGTAGGTCTGTATTTTCAATGTCTTCTGAGTGATTCGGGGGGTGGGGGTGGAGGTGGAAACTGCAACAAAGCCCGCCGTACATACATATATGGGAGGATCTCTACAATATAGATATTATTAATGATATGTACTAAATCATGAAGCCACGCAAATGTCTGAAACAAAATGCAGGTGAGTTTGTGACCTCCTCTTACATTAAGATGGTTTTGTGCACAAAACAACAAAGTGTCATGAAGAAGTACGAAGATTTTATCAAGTATCTGTCATTAATTTAAAAGGGTTGGCCATTTTTAAAATTATTAACAAGAAAGTAAGCATTAAATATCATATTGAAGTTACATGAAAGTAAATATCAACCAAACATAGAGTTACGTGAATAGTTTTGTTGAAAATATCAGCAAAGCAGAGTTGGTTATCTAATATTGGTCAACTCAGAATGTGTAAACACATGATAACAATGCTGGTTAATATATCAACTTGGCACTATAAAAGAATGTGGAGATACAAGACTGTGATTATATCGATTCGATGGACAGCTATGATTAATGCATCATTTTTATTGGATAGCCATATTAACAGTGACCAATTTCTTGCTGAAAAACAGGCAATCCGTTTTCAGGTGAGAGCATGAACACAATCAACTCTAACAAAGCAACCCGAGTGAGCAAACACGATAATGTGATAGGAATCAAATGAAGTAAATTAAATTGTTTAGCGACATATTAGGTCGTTGCGTCACAAACGAATAGTTTCTCTTCGTTGAGGGCATGTCAATCTGCTCCATGTATTTCTTTCACAAAGTAATATTAATAAAGTAACACTTCAAATTTGAATAGACATTGCATCGACTTTTGTACGGGTCGTAAATGAAGCCTATTTATTTTAAAGTATTATAAATGTACTTATTTTCTGAAACTAGCACGCATGGAAAGGAAAAGCCAAATGACATTTTATTTAAACCCAGAACAGCCGCGGAACAAAGTGGTCACAGAACTAGACAAATAGTTCCTAATATTAAAAATCTAGTCAATAGCATATGGTATCAGTGAATGAGCTGTGATTTCTCTATCAAATCGGTGTTTATTATAACGAATGCCGAAAATGTTAGCAATTGTTTTTTTTTTCTTTATGAGGCAGACAGAAAATAAGAGTGGTGAATCTTTGTGTATTGGATATTAGTGTGTTAATGTTTAATATTTATATATGCAATGTCAACTGTCCTGTTAACGCTTAACGGTTGATCAATTATATTGCGAACTTAACAATAAGACATTTAAAAACAACAGAATTAAATACAATATCCTTGTTCCATAAGCAGAGAAGCTGTTTTAATTGGAAACTGATGTTCACACAACGATTATGATAATGTATAAATGTGTGCGTGCGTATGCATATATATAATGCATATGTGTTTGTATGTATTTGTATATATGTGTGTGTATACATATATACATATATACATATATGTGTGTATATACACATATACATATATATATATGTATGTATATACGTATATGTATATATTACCTTTATATATATATATATATATATATATATA
>NC_068994.1:57014451-57015594 GCF_001194135.2 Octopus bimaculoides | reverse complement strand
ATATATATATTTGTGGATAGATAGATAGATAGAAGTGGCAAGGAAGTAGAAAATGCAAGCTTGTATTTGAAAGGAAACTTCGGTACATCGTCGACGGAATGTACCTAGATTAAAGTATAAATGCGAAAGCCGATTGTGCATGCATGAAACGGAAGCTTTTGTGATGGACGAGAAGCCGGAGAAAGCAAGACTATATTAAAGATGGTTCCTGTGAGAGGAAGTATCCTATTGATGGCTGTTCACCTAGAGCAGAACTTATCGGATAACTGACAAGACCAAGCCAGTCTTAGCTTAGATGCTGCGAACAGGGTAGATGTGTAATCGTATGTACAAGTTATTAGATCTGCAGAAACAGTACGAAGAGTAGAATAAAGATAAAAACACAATATATTGAAAGTACAATATGGAAAACAGATAATAACAGCAATAATAATAATAATAATAATAATAATAATAATAATAATAATAATAATAATAATAATAATAATAATAATAATAATAATAAAAGAATTTAAAATGATATATAAAAGGTATGTATATACAATGACTACAAAAAAAAAAAAATGAAAATACTATCAGATAAAAATAAAGAGAAGGATGAGTATTGTGTCCTCGGGTATGGAAGCACATATGGAAAAGATACTCATGTGCACATTACAGTAGAGATTTTTGCAGTATGAGATCAAAGAAATCAATAGTTACTATGTGCACGTATGAAAATATATACTATAGATAAAATATCATCGATCTATACAAACATTTCTATTTACATTGCTCAACAATTTGTAAGCCTTGCAATATCATGTTAAAAAGAGAAAACGCGAAAAGAAAAAAAAAAAAAAAGATGGCTGCGGATTGACCGCTTATGTCGAATTTTTTTAAAAAAATGTTTTACATACGAGTTTTGTTTTTATGTTTTGCATACGAATTTCAAATATAGATTAATCTGAAGGTCTTAATGCACCAACGATTTACTGGAAGTTGATATTACAGAGATGAAGAATGGCAAAAAATGTATTATTAAATAAAAATTTTACACCCTGATATTTCTCAATCACTGTTTTCAATGAGTTTGTGCTGTATATCATTTATACAATTGAATGTCATATACACTCATGCGCCCTTATATATCTATCTATCTAT
>NC_068994.1:57012764-57014397 GCF_001194135.2 Octopus bimaculoides | reverse complement strand
ATATATATAGGGTGAATTCACAAAAAAGCAACAGACGAAGACAGGTGGTGTAGAAAAGAAATAGATGTATTAGTATAACGCTCAGGAATTGTAAAAGTCTTTAACGTTTCGAGCCTACGCCCTTCCACAGAAATAAACACAAAAAGAAACAAGAAGAGAAACAAGGAGAGGGCACTCCGTCTCTTACGACGATGATGGTTCGAGTTGATCCGATCAGCGCAACAGCTTGGCCATGAGATTAACCTGCAAGTGGCTGAGAATCCCACAAACACGCGAACACCTTTACATACTTCTGAGGGAGATTCAGCGTGATACACAGTGTTACAAGGCTGGCCCCATGAAATACATGTGGTACTTCTTTTTGCAAGCTGAGTTCACTGGAGCAATGTGAAATAAAGTGTCTTGCTGAAGGACACATTACACCGCTGGGAATCGAAATCGTGACCATACGATCGCGAGCCGAATACCCTAACCACTAAGCCACTCGTTAAATAATGACTGTGTACGTCCACCTTGTTTATGGTGTTCTTTTCAACAAAATAGCAATACGTGGTCTGAGAGTGATTTGGCTGACGTTTCTAGCAAGTGGATCAATCGTGTAGAGGGCACTGTCGTCTGCTCATTATTGATGGATAGTGTTGATGTTGCGTTAATGATGCAGAGCTGTTGCTGTTGTAGCCTCCATCTTTGCTGTTTCTGCGATTGTTCTTCGATTTAATGTCGCTGTTGTTGTTGTTGTTGTTGTTTCTGCTGATGCTGTTTAATGTGCACGCATTTTTGTCACTCGACTGCTCGGTCGTAATTTGGGAAATATCGTCCTTGTTGTTGTTGTTGTTAATAGTAAAGATTAGGAGCCTGAAGTTGATGGTGATGGTGATGGTGGTGGTGGTAGTGGTGATGAAGATGAAATTGATTACAACATCAGTGATGTAGAAGATAATGATGGCGATGATGTTGTTGTTGTTGATGAGGTTAATGATGATGTTAATGGTAACGATGCTATTGATGATGATGATAATGATGACGTTGATATTCAAGGTGATGACGATGATGATAGTGAGGATAATGATGAGGATGATGATGATGATGACGACGACGATGATGACGACGTCGGCGATGATGATGATACTGACCATGATGACGATGTTCACGGTGATGACGATGACGATGACGATGACGAGGACATTGATGATGATGATGATGATGATGATGATGATGATGGTGATGACACTGATATTAATGATGATGACGACGACGACGATGATGACACGATTTTAATGATGCTGGATTAATGTCGATGGAGTCAACGACGATGATGTAATTATGATGTTGATTAAGATGATTATAAAGATGACGGCGACGATTATTATTATTATTATTATTATTATTATTATTATTATTATTATTATTATTATTATTATTATTATTATTATTCTTATTCTTCTTCTTATTATTGTTATTATTATTATTATTATTATTATTATTATTATTATTATCATTATCATTATTATTATTATTATTGTTATTCTTCTTCTTCTTCTTCTTCTTCTTCTTATTATTATTATTATTGTTATTATTATTATTATTATTATTATTATTATTATCATTATCATTATTATTATTATTATTATTA
>NC_068994.1:57007902-57009536 GCF_001194135.2 Octopus bimaculoides | reverse complement strand
ATATATATATATATATATATCTGTGTGGCGTATGTCCGAGTGCATTTGTGTGTGTGTTTGTGGACATACATGTATGTATATTTCTATGTACGCAAATGTATCCGTGTAAACATAAAGAACGCAACTTTCTTAGAGTATTCACAGATATACGTTGCCATACTAAGTGGGTTGCGTAGCTCGCATCAACTTCCGTTTGTCCGAACAAGTTTTGATAATATTCTACCAGTAAGGAAGAGCGACACTAATTAATTTAATGTTAAGGTTAGTAACCTAATTCCTGCCGACATTTGTGAGCTTCTCAGCCTTTATATTTTATACTTATTACATAAGTTCAATGATTCATAGTGAGGTTTATATCGAGACGATGGGTTCATTCTGACATGGGATATAAAGTTCACTCGCTACATTGTGAATTAAAATTTTTCTTTGGGTTATTTAAAGATTATATCCTAAAGACTTCTCTTGGAACGAATTTATAATCTATTAATTTCTGATTAATGGTCTTGGGTTTCTAAACCAATAACTAATATTTAAACATTATTTCCGTAATGGTGAGGGCTTCCAAATTATCAAAACTGAGTTTTGCCAAAATCAGATCTATCTACCGTTTTTTTTATCATGGGGCATTTTTGCATGTGTGGTAACTGGTGGCTGATTCTTGAGAAGTGCGTGTCGAACGTGCTTGTTTCATGCTGCAGTGTGGTCATATAACTTATGCTTGTAATCATTACATAGGCTGTGACATCACTAGTTTTCTTCCCATACAGAATACTAATTACTCTGTATATTGTACTTTTACTCTGGTATTTTTGTTTCATTCAATAATTGCCAGGTTTCTGTTCTTTTTACGATGATTTAAAGTTACATTATATTTAAAGTTCCTTCCTTCCTTCCTTCCTTCCTTCCTTCCTTCCTTCCTTCCTTCCTTCCTTCCTTCCCTCCTTCCTTCCTTCCTTCCTTGGTACTGAGTATTATTTCGATACTTGTGATTGTCTCTGAGTGTTCTGTTTTTTTATGTCGTTGGGTATTTCTGGTGTTTAATTTCATTGTTTGTCTTTTTATGTTGCCTTACGGAGGGTATATTTTGTTGGTACGTCTCTAATTATTTGGCTGATTGCTGTGTTTATGTTGATCATTGCGTTGTTGTTGACTTCTAAAAGCGGTGATTCTCTTTCTTTGCAAAACTCATTTTTTTTGTGTGCTTTTCTGAAGAGAGTAACAGTGTTTCTACATTCTTCATTGTTCAATTAGTGCGCTTGGATAATAATTGGTACCAAGAAAGTTGTGGAATCGTTTGCCAACTGATAGCCGTAGCTGGGTGTTAACAGACGATCGTATCGAGGCAAGTGTTAATATCGTTGGTTTGGTGACGTATTTGTGTGTTGGCGTCAGTTAGAATGAAACGGGTGGCTATGGGATGTGATAATTTATCGTTAACGAAACGGGTAGTTATGAAATGTAATAATTCATCTTTCCTTTAAATTTTTTTTACATTGTTTCAGCCATTGAACCACGCTCATGCTGGAGCACCACTTTGAAGGGTTAAGTCGAACAATTCGACCCCGGTACTTCCTTTTAAGTTTCATACATATATATATTTATATATATATATGAATATTCATATGTATATACAT
>NC_068994.1:57006126-57007746 GCF_001194135.2 Octopus bimaculoides | reverse complement strand
ATATATATATATATACACACACACATATATATGTGAGTGTGTGCGTGTCTGAACAATCTAATCTGGAACACATGAACATGATTTTCAGTAACAGAGCAACCAAGGAATTTTTCGATGACCTCCTCTGCTTGAGACTGGAAAAGTGGTAGTTACTCGAGAACAGAAACCTTGTCCGAATAATGGAAGCATACTGAACACTGAGCCCCGATAAAAGCAGACGAGGCTCAGTTTCTTCCTTTTAACCAGGCGACGAATGAATGTCTTACTACTCA
Organism: Octopus bimaculoides; assembly: GCF_001194135.2. Classification (NCBI taxonomy): domain Eukaryota; kingdom Metazoa; phylum Mollusca; class Cephalopoda; order Octopoda; family Octopodidae; genus Octopus; species Octopus bimaculoides. Next base: position 57,007,474 of record NC_068994.1, on the reverse strand, counting down.
AAGAAAAGAGCAACGCTCATTTCGACAGATTTCTACATGAATTCCATCTAGTGGTGGTTCTCTAGTCACTTCTGTGACTGTAACAGAAACTAGTTGCTCAATGGATAACAACTGGGATCAAATCTGAAATCACGTGATTGCAAACCATACTTCGTAGTCATACATTAATGTCTGCGACTGTGAATTGGATTGGATTGGACAGCACTCATTTCTAATGTATTTATTAAGATTCAATGAATTGCTTTCCGCCTTCTTTGAGTCTGCTTTCAGACGGCTTTCAGTCTAATTTCAATCTACTTTCAATCTGCTTTCAGCGATGATTGAATGTGTTTCTTAGAATAAAACAAATATTGTGACTGTCAGAATTTTTCTAAGAATTTTACTACGTAAACGAAACAAAATGTCCATAGCAATAGATATAAATCCGATTTCGAATTCTCTTACAGGAAACTTACCAATAATGAAGTAATACTGATTAAATATACCGAGTTATATAACGTCGATTTCTCAGGTTACGGAAAAAGCACTCATGGGTATATTTTTAAAGCGAAACAACACACACATGCACGCCACACACACACATGCGCGCCTCACACACACATGCGCGCCACACATATACACATACACACACGTACTACGCACACACACAAACGCACATATGTTTACATACATATATGTGTGTGTGTTTATATATATGTAGGTGGGCGTGTGTTTGTATATATTAATATATATATACATTTCATTTTTGGATTTGGTTTGCAAGATTCTTTATGTGAGTTCGTGTGTTGAAGCATATTCTGTTGTGTCTGGGGAGAGTCATTCTCTTTTTATGCCTTATAATTTAACACACTCACCGGTAAAATTTCCACTTATTCCTTATTTTTATTTTCCTAAAATTTTCCTTGCGTCTTGCAACCTTTTCAATAGTTTTGACTCTGTCCGTTACTCACACTGGGTTCCTTTTTGTTCGTTTGTGCGCATGTGTGTGTGTCAGTGTGTGTGTGGGCGTGTGTGTGGGCCTATACATGAATGCATGCATGTATGTATGCATGTGTGTGTGCATATGTATCTATTTATGTGTGTACATTTGTATGTATGTATTCTGCATATTCATGTTTGTGTGTTTTTATGCAAGTGCATGTGTGTTTGTATATATGTATGTGTGTACCTCTGTCTCCTTGTGTGTGCGTGTCTGAGTGTGTGTGTGTGCGTTTTGCAACTATGAACCATGTTTGTATTTATGGATGTGCATCTCCATATATACGGACATGTGTCTCCATATGTGTCCTTGTGTGAAGTAAAGTGTGTGTGTATATATATATGGTCATATGTTTCGGTCTTCATTTGC
>NC_068994.1:57004867-57005569 GCF_001194135.2 Octopus bimaculoides | reverse complement strand
ATATATATAAAGAATATATATATTTCTTTATTGCCCACAAGAGGCTAAACATAGAGGGGACAAACAAGGACAAAGAGATTAAGTCGGTTACATCGATCTGTGTCCCTTTTACCTTCCTCTCTCTATATTTATCAGCCTTCTTATATAACTCACCGTTTAGTTTCGTTTCTGAAATAGAAAAATCTGTAACCAAAAGGAGATTATTTAACTAGTCAAATATCTGTGACGCCTCTTTTATCACTGAATGAGAAACACCTCTTTACATTCTCAAAAACATTTGTTTCATTCCCAAAGTAAGCATAAAGTTTCTAAATAGTTTCCAGATCTAGATACGCTAAAAGCAGGATATGAATTGTAAACCAGGAGACCTGACAATAGGCATTATGTAAGAATTGCATAAGGCAGGAACTGTAGCCTCAGATTGCAGCCTGCAATGTATATGGGATGGGAATCTGTGCATGAATGAGCGCACAACAGCGGTTTCGGGAGAACGTATAAATGCGTGAATACATACATACACACATACCTGCAAACATACACGCATATGTACATACATATATACATAAATGCAAAAATAGACATATATATATATATATATATATACATACACACACATATATGCATGTATTTGTATTGAAATATATAAGTACACACAAATTCCTAAAATACATACGTGCATGTATACATACATGTATATATATA
>NC_068994.1:56998301-57003964 GCF_001194135.2 Octopus bimaculoides | reverse complement strand
TAGATAGATAGATAGATAGATAGATAGATAGATAGATAGATAGATAGATAGAAAAATGCCAGTAAATATGAAATACAGATATGATATAAATCGAGTAAAGTAATTTATCGTCGGGCCCTATAATAAGAATACACCAAAATACTCCTATTCAAATCTGGAATCAATGTATAAATAATGACGCCAGAATTTAGTGGGAAAAGATATATCTCTGAATAAAACGTACATTTATCCCCAACGTACCTTAAATAATTTTTTTCTCATTCTAGTTACTATAAATTTTATTTATTCCTATCATCAGGCAATAATTCACCGGTATAATTAGATAACTGTTCTCGGTTGAACGTGAAGTATATGTTCCTTGTCTTGTCTTCGATTTTCTTCAGCAATTGATTTAATTCGGTTCACAGCATACAATATTAGTACGATCTACATCAATGAATAGGGATATTATCATTGAGTAATCTGTCGTTGATTCTATCTATCTATCTATCTATCTATCTATCTATCTATGGCCGCCTGTCTATATGTCTCTCTCTTTATCAATATCTATACATATGTGTGCCTGTGTATATATACATACACACACACATACATACACACACAGATTTGTGTGTGTGTGCATATATATATATATATATATATATATATATATATATATATATATGCGTGTGTCTGTACAGACTCATACATCTATAGATACATAACATTGACAGAGAGAGACAGAGAGACACATAGCTTAATACACAGACTGACTCGCTGAGAACCAGACAGACAGACAGACAGACAGACAGACAGACAGACAGACAGACAGACGCACAGATAGATAGTTAGATAGATAGATAGATAGATAGATAGATAGATAGATCCACCCGTTTTTGTTTTGTCTCGGCTCTCGCCCACCAGCATTGTATTAACAGCAACGTCATGACAAACTGTGCAGCAGTTTTTTCGGTCTGTCACGGTTTGTGCCAGCGCTTGATTCGCTACTAAAGTATCTTATTTAACGAGTTTTGGAAGGAGTAATTCAGTTTCCAGTGGAGGATTATCCGAAATATAAGCATATTCTATCAATGAGCGTCTTTATTACAAGACTAGATATTCGTTCGAGGTGCAATGAATTTTATGTCTACGTAGTTGCTCTTACACAACCCCCTTCTCTCTCTCTCTCTCTCTCTCTCTCTCTCTAGTTCGCTTTGTGTGTATTAGATATACACAAACCACACACGAACATCCAATCTCAGACAATCATCTCCGCTGGAATATGCTACATGTTAACATTTCAATACCTGAAATAAATCGCAGATATTGCGAGGAATGGCCGGAAGAATTATGAGCAGGATGATATTGAAGTGTGAGAAAGATTGATAATGACAACGTGTGTACGAAGACAGAAATACACACTTACACACGCATACACACACACACACACACACACACACACACATCCCTTAATCTCTTCAATCTCTCTCTCTCTCTCTCTCCCCTCTCTCTCTCTCTCTCTCTCTCTCTAATACAAATGTGTATGGATGTGATCTATGTGAATATACAATATACTGGTATATGTGCGCATGTGCTCGTGTATGCGCGCGTTTTTGTCTGAGTGTGAGTGTGTGTGTGCGCACATGATTTTGTGTGTGTGTATGTGTGTGTGTGTATAGGTGGATAGATTGTCAGATATATAATATGCTTCGACGAAATATACTACGGTATATATATGAACACCTGACATTGGTAATATCTAATAAATATACCCGCTTCTGCACAACTTTATATACATACGTATGTACATAATACATACACATACATACATACATACATACATACATACATACAAAAACACCCTGTTGATGTTATTGAAATTCATATGAAGGAGCCTTGGATCTGGGTTAGAAACCGGCTCTTTCTCTATTGGCAGGAAGTCTTGAAATAAAACTAAATAATGACGTACATATAAACATAGATGCATATATACATACATATATGTACATACATATATGTACATACTTACATACGTAAATATTACACAATTTCACTGCGCAGAGAGGTTTTGAACACCCTGTATATATTTGTGTGTGTGTGTGTGTGTGTGTGTGTGTGTGTGTGTGTGTGTGTGTGTGTGTGTGTGTGTGTGTGTGTTTGTGTGTGTGCGAGTTTCTCCCCACACCATCACTTGACATCTGATATTGTTTTGTTTGCGACCCCGTAAACTAGCGGTTCGGCCAGAGTGATAAATAGATGATCGTGAGGTCGTCAGTTCTGTTTCCGGCAGTGCGTTGTTTCCTGAATCAAAAACACTTTATTTCACGTTGTCCAAGTCCGCTCAGCATACAAAAATCAGCCTTACCTGTATTTCAAATAACCAGCATCGTCACATCCTATGGTATGTTGAATCTCCCTGTATCTCAGCCAAACGTTAATTTAACGACCTGTCCGTTCTGTTGAACGGATCTACTGGAACAGAGGGCCAGTATATATCTATGTATGTATGGACAAATCACCCTTCATGAATACATAGATTCGAAGCTTTAAGGTCCCGTAGTTCTCATTGCGAATAGACATTTCGATTAGAATTAAGATTGTTGTTGCTATGTAGCTTCTGACTATGAGCAAGCTGACCCATGATGAAACGCATTCCAGTGATAATCCTCACGTTTTTTTACAAGAAGTTGAAAAATACATCACATAATACGTATTATATTTCTCACAAGCTGAGCTACGGCATTGCGGTTGCTTTGTTGGTTTGCGAATTGTCAAGATATTTTTCTGAAAGGATTTGACTGGTAGGTATTCATTTGAAACGTGCATCGCGAAGATTTTTACGATTTGGTGAAGAATCCCATATGATTCTTGTTCGTTTGAAGAATCGGACATTTTATTTTTTTTTTTACGACGTTCTAAGGTCTGATTTTTTTTAGGCATGTTTAGGTATGTCCAATATGTGTTAGTATACTTGATGTAAAAAAACATCAGAAATAATTTTGCTTGAGATAATTCGTATATGTTCCTAATCTTTCCCGTTCTCCTTTTTCTTTTTCTTTTTCTTTTCTTTTTTTTGCTTCATCAGCAAAATATAGACTCTATACAATTCGTCAGTGTTTGCCGAACAGCTAAAATAAATATAGAGTAATGTATTATTGGCGGAATGTCTATGATTCGGTCTCTTCAGATAAGAGATAAAATTCCAGTTATTCAATGTCTATTGACGTAATGTCATACTGGTGACAGGTTCTTGTAATTTGATGTGGCCTGCACTGCTATGTTATTATACTCAATATATTTTGTTACATTTTTTCTATATTATTAATTTAGGTTATGGTCTTTCGTCTTCCTTTTTAATGTTTAAGGTTAGACTTTAACATTTTGGCAAACGAATTTTGTATTATTTGCTTAAGAATTAGAATCTAGCATCATATAGAATTATGAGAATATTGATAAAAAAAAATAGAGAGGAAATCTCCTTCGTATTTTACCATTTTGTTATCACAGTTCGAAAATGACCATATAATTGGCTAATTTTACTTTGCATCAAATGTAATTCATTCGTCTGCTTCTATTATGAGTCATTACGCGTAATCAAGTCGACTGGCATCAGAAAACCATCAGAAATTTAGGAAATGTTATTCTTCTGCCCAAGGCTATAACCTCTTAGTAAAAACAATTTTGTAAAAGTCAGTATAGAAAATGTTTGGCACAAAAGTAGACTAAGCTAAATGGAATTAATAGGTGTCTGCTATAGATAAAAAATCGATAGAAAAATGAAATCATATTGAATTAATGTTGTTTACTCAAAACCTTTCTACAGCCAAGAGAAGAAGAAGAAAAGAGAAACGAAAATTAATCAAATATATATTTTCCATGGAAAAATCATGTTCAAAAGTCACCAGTTGTCTCTTTGACTTTGACCATAGCGACAGGGTTTCCATCTACTAACTGAAATGTTCATGTTTTATGTTACGTGTATGTAGGTCATCGTATTGCATTTCCCACCAAGAGACTAAAGTGTTTTTAGCTCAATGCACATAGCTGTAATAAAGATACAGTTCATAACAGCAAAAACGATAGAACTTTATAATTAAAGAGTATTTCAATCACATATAACTCTGATAAAGCTCTGGCAGGAGGATGGGGTAGTACCCATAGCCGATGCAGGTCTTACTAGTCGAGCCAGCTTCATATTATTAATGTTCTTCTCGAATCATTGCCATGCAACAGCAGTAATGGGTGCGACGGGCAATGTGATTTATGCAGGAGTTGGAGGTGGATACAACGAGAGTAAAGAATTGTGGGTCGAATATGGCAGAGTTGAAATAAGACGCACCAACCTAAAACCGAGCAGGACGAACTATTATATAAATGGATCAGATCACGAATCTCAAATGGTGAATCCCGGCAAATAATTCACAAAATTTCGTTGTAACTTTATTCGATTTTATTTGTGGAATGCGAGTCAATGTGCAGAATTATTTTTTAATATTTTTTTTATTAGTTCTCAAGTAAAACACCCAACGAAAACAATCTCTCTCTCTCTCTCTCTCTCTCTCTCTCTCTCTCGTATGCCCCTTCTTTAACTGTATCTTCCTCTCTCTCACCCTCTTTCTCTCCTCTCTTTGATCCAGTGTAGCGAGGCGTTCAGTAAAATCTATTGCATTATTAAAACTATTCTCTGCAATATATCTTGTGCTACTAAAACTTATCTGTGATGTCAATAATATCCATTAACCTGTCTCTCGCAGTAATGTCTACTTCTTACAATATAACAATACAACAGGTAGAAACAAACATACTTATATTTGTGGCTTATGTTTTTAGATTAAGAGAAACAACATCTGATAATTTAAAGCAGACGATTCTCCTTAAGCTGACGATTCTCCTTAAGCTGACGATTCACCTTAGATTTGCTTGCCTTTTGCTTGACCTTAACTAGTTGATCATGTGACTGGCGATATATCGCTGTTGAACATCATCGGGAAACAACTTTTCATTAGCACAAGGGGACGGGGAGACCAGAACACCCGATGTTTCAACATTGTTGTGACTCTTCAGTCGAAGCCACCCGGACTAATGAATCTAAAAAGTGATTGTGCCTTTTATCCTGAAGCAATAATTGTTCTTCCTGAGTTTACAAACAAAAGCATCTGCGTTTTACTTTCTTGTGCTTTGTTAAGGACAACGGCCAGTTTCTTCTTCTAAAGACGTCTATATCTTCAACTCAATAGTATTTTACATATACAAATAATATACACAGTCATAACAAAATACACTAAGAGATTTATTTATTCAGATGATTTCCCCCATCTGTCTACTCGACATAATTTAGTTTATTATTTCAATAATTCTAATTTTTGGTCGGCTTCTCTTAGAAGATTTAAGAGAGCTTTATTATTTCATCGAATAGATTCAATTCAATCGATTTGTATGCATACAGACAACAAAATTGAATAACAATAAAATTTAATATGTTTTGTTTCCACAGCCATCCAGACCTTCAAACATTCACGATGCAAATCCCCCAGAGAGCATAGTAATTTGAATATATTTCGAAATGATATTAAAAAAATATTTGTACTTCACATTTACAATTTCTCTCTCTCTCTCTCTCTCTCTCTCTGTATATATATATATGTGTGTGTGTGTGTGTGTGTGTGTGTGTGTGTGTGTGTGTG
>NC_068994.1:56997524-56998028 GCF_001194135.2 Octopus bimaculoides | reverse complement strand
ATATATATACGACGGCTTCCTTCAGTTTCCCTCCACCGAATCAACGCACAAAACTTTGATTGATAAAAGCAAGATGCCACGCAGAGTGACGGAACCCAGAACCATGTGTTTGGGAACACGATGCTGCAATATTATTCTTTATTTCTCATTATACGGAATTTGTGTTTGAGTTATATCAATTTTGAGGGAGGATCTCTTTCTGGGTTTTATTACATTCCAGTGTGTGGTTTTATGGTGAAGCATATATAAGTATCAGTGGGTTATACGCATAACAAGAAACGTTGGCTGAATATGGAGATTATAAGATGTGCTGAGTCCAGTATTTCATGTATCTATATGGTCTATGTACATATCAGTGTGTTCTGCATGTATTTGTGCTAATGTATGTATACGTACATACACACTTACATACATATGCATATATACATACTTACACATACACACACACACTCACATATATAAACTTATATATATATATATATATATATATATATATATATATAT
>NC_068994.1:56995282-56997275 GCF_001194135.2 Octopus bimaculoides | reverse complement strand
ATATATATATATATATATATATATATATAATTATATATATATATATATATTTGTATGCATGTATGTATCTATATATGTGTGTGTTTGTGTAGCGTACGTCTAATAACCATTTCATTCGTTTGTAACATAAACGCCAATCACATGAAGCCAGGCTCGAACGCCTCATTTGACAAAGACATTGCTCGGACGGTTTCTTAATTAGTCTACACAATAAAATGTCTTAATTTCTATTTCCTGGCAATATGCATTCAAGAGTGATTCCTTTTACATTTCAACTGTGACATATTATTGAATAATTAAATTAAAAACAAGAGATTAATCACTTGAAGTAATTATACATTTACCAGCCATGAGTGATATTGAAGCGGATGGAAAGTTTACGTATTTTTAGATTGTTTAAACATAAATATCAGTCAATAACGTGTTTGAGAAGAAGTCAAATATTTAATTTAAATATGACTTTCTTACATTCTTTTTCAGCATGATATTGCGCCGATCAAGATTGAAAGCCATGAAAGATTTTGTATAGTTTGTGTTAGTCACATTGGTGTGATAGGAAAGTATTTAATATAAATGCCGGTGAGTTGGTTGAGGGGATAAAATACGTTCTACAACAACACTTCCATCCACAAAAAACAAAGCAAAGAAGACTGTTCGGTGAAGAATATAAATATCATAATTTTTGTGGCTTATATGTACAGTAATCCTTCCCCATATTACGGTTCACCAATCGCAGTTCACCTATCATGTATCACCAATCGCGGTTCACCTATCATGATTCACCAAGCTTACGTCGATTCCTCCGGGGTGTTGTTTTGCATTTATAGTAAAATATATAATTACAAATTAATAAGAATAATTCTAAAAAAATATACAATGCAATATTGTTTCTACTTCGCGGATTTTCACTTATCACGGGGTATTTTGGAACGTAATACTCGCGATAGTCGAGGGATCATTGTACATGTTTGAAAGTACGTGACATTGGGGTGTCACGTGACCTTAGGCGTGTTATATTCGGGAGTTCGTTGTCTTGATTCTCAGACCGGTTGCTTGTTGTATTCTTGTGTTCTTGAGCAAAACAACTTCATTTCATGTTGCTGCAGTTCGATCACCTCTACTCCTGCGATGGATTAGACTTCCGATCGGAGGAAAATGAGTCGTTCACCTGGTCAGAACGGAGGCGTCATGCCAAAGTTGAAACGATGTGAATGGCATTACGATATATAACAACATCCGATAGACTGGTCGATCACATGGTGTATATTCATATATGTATAGGCGCAGTGTGGCTGCGTGGTACGAGGCTTGTTTCCAAACTATACGGTTCCGGGTTCGGTCCTGCTATGTGACACCTTCGGTTAGTGTTTTCTACTATAGCCTCGGGCCGACGAAATCCTTGTACGTGTATTTGGTAGACGGAAACTGAAAGAAGCTCATCGCATATATATATGTATATGAAAGAAGCCCGTCGTATATGACATATATATATATATATATATATATATATATATATATACATGTATGTATTTGTGTATCGGTGTTTGTATCCCCACCATTGCTTGACAACCGATGTTGGTGTGTTTACGTCCCGTAACGTAGCGGTTCGACAAATGTGACTGCATAAGTACTAGGCTTACAAAGAGTAAGTGCTGGAGTCGATTTGTTCGACTAAAGGCAGTGCTCCAGCATGGCTGCCGCCAAATGACTGCAACAAGTAAATGAAAAACTGAATATATATGCTAACCGATTGCAATCAATAGACCTGACATATTTACACGCTGACAATCTCGCTCGCAGATTCAAACGGTTCCCTTCTCAGTCTTTCACAAACATTGCTATTAGAACTCACTCACAAAAGCATTTACAGAGACACGCGGACGCTCTTCCTTTCATTCACAAACGCAGTATCCCCCCTCTCTCTCTCTCTCTCTCTCTCTCTCTCTCTCTCTCTCTCTCTCTCTCTCTCTCGCTCGCTCTCTCACTCCCTCTC
>NC_068994.1:56990525-56995150 GCF_001194135.2 Octopus bimaculoides | reverse complement strand
ACTCCCGAAAGAAAAATTCACTGCTCAAGTTAATTCATTCAGTTTCCTTGTCTCTTTCTCTCACCTTTTCGCCGATACATACTCAGATCCATTCATAAAAGTACTCACTCACTGGCGGCCACTCTCCCCTCTAAAACAGTCACTCACTCACTCGCTGACACATTATCTCTCTCTAACGCTTTCTCTCACTCAGTTATCTCGCACACTCGCTCTTTCATACGATCATACGTTCACCAAGAATCCAACATCAGTACCTCGAAAATAATACTCTCATCGTTTGCCAAGTAGCACACGCGAGCTTTCCTATCTTATCAAACATCATTCATTATGAAAATTGAAGCAACATCTCCCTGTTGGCTTAATTATTAAGCTGTAGATCTCTTGTGATTTTGTTAAGGGCGCCAATAGTATTTCCAATTTTATCCACCATCACAATGACAGAGCAAAGTGTTGGTTCTCAAAGAACAACGCGTCGTGGATATTTTTTGGTGTGCTCTTCATGTGTGTGTATGTGTGTGTATGTGTTTGTGTATGTGTGTGTGTGTTTGTGTGTATGTGTGCGTGCGTGCGCATGTAGTATATATAATTATTTGCTCGAGTGTGTATTCTTAGATCCATACTTCAACGAAACAAAATATGTTGATATATACACACCCACGTATCATTGTGTCTGCACACACACACACACACACACACACACACACACACACACACACACACACACATACATATATAGGCGTGGCTGTGTGGTAAAGATAGATAGAGAGATAGATAGATAGATGATTACTAGTGCTTAGTTTCATCATAATAATGTGCCATAGAAGATATCAATACGACTTTTAGTTAACACTAAGTGCTGCGACAGAAGTTATGATATATTTGTCCAATAATTATGCGGAGAGTAAAAGGATAAGGGGGGATAATAACGCACGTTGCTATGCTTTTTGCAATGAGCGTCATCAGCTGTGCATTACATTTAACTACTTATAAGCATATTGCTTCTATATATACAGATATTAGAGAGTTAAGTAAGCTGGATACCTCAATTTGAATATTTAACAGTGGTGAGGCAGTTGCGGTCGAATATTGAATTACTCATGTCATAACAGATTTTCATTTCGTTTCAATAATGTACGATAGACGATATCAACCTATGTATGTGTGTGTGTGTGTGTGTGTATGTATGATGGGTGTGCATACGTGTGTTTTGTGTGTGTGTGTGAATATGTATGCATATATATGTGTGTGTGTGCATGTGTGTGTGTGCATGTGTGTGTGTGCATGTGTGTTTGTGTATGGGAGTACATGAATTCGTACGTACGTACGTGTGTGTGTGTGAGTGATTAAGTGTATGTTTTTATATACATATATATGAACACATATGCATTGATAATGTGTACAGATATCTATGAAATTTAGCATAATCAACCTCCAAGAGTGATACAATAGCGAAATGAATCATTGTAGTCGAGCGAATATATTCAACATTACACAGTATACAATAACATTCGCTGTATAGACTTCTTTTAAAATACTCTCTCGCGAAATGCTTTCAAATTGTTATCCAGTTGAGCATTTCTCCGTGTTCCAGTCATTATAAGCCTTGTCTTGCAATGTTTCTCCATTGATAAGTAATCACTATATGTTATGATTAAGGATGAGTGAATGGATAATATTCAGAGCTTATTCTGTTTGCTGGAAAACTTGTTGTCATTTTGTTGTGTCTAGGCAGAGTCATTACGCTACTATTAATAACACACGCACTGGTGAGTCTGTGTGCCTGTAGTGGATGGAGAGGGTGTGTATATATCTAATAATATAACTTGGTGTGTGTGTGTGTGTGCGTGCGTGTATTACTTGCTTCTGCAAATATTCCGTTCACCAACTTTCCTCAGTAGCCATTCCTCAACCCCAAACAACCATTGGAAACATTTGTCAAATTTCAGCATCGGTATCGTATCCACGTGCTGGCAGCCTGGTGAGGGTGATAGGCAATGCCATTCTTTCAGACCTAATCAATATATTAAAATGCAAATTAAAAACCGTGGTTAAAAAAAAAACATAATGAATGTCTTAATCACACGGCTATGTTTAGTGTCTAATTTTCTTCCTCATTATTATCATGTTACATTTATTAAACGCCATTGATGCTAAAAAGTTAGTGTCTGTGAAGTTTTTAGCTATTCACGCAATTTTCCAATGAGACAAAACTAAAAATGCATTCATCATGAAAAACAAAATACAAAATCAAAACAAAAATTATTCTGACAAGAAATTCTGAAACATTTTGATGAACTGAACATGTTGCGCTAAAATATAATCAGTGTGACAACAACAAGAGTATTGATGGCTCACGCTTGTAATGTGTGATTCAGAGTCTAGCATGGAGAAAAATAATAACTTTATCCGATAAACTATGGTTTTAGTTTCTCTTTTTATAAAAAGCATCTCTTAAAATTTCATTAATATTTAGTAGTGAACGTTAAAACACTGGTAACAACCCTGGTCAGCGGAATCGATGTGGTTTTTAAATTCATCTGTATCTATTTTACATAACCTAAAACTTTAGCATGTAATCCGGCCATATCCAGCCCAAGTATTCGACCTGTTTTAATGTTAAACCAGTTGAGAAACATTCTCCAATTGTTGAAGACATTGTCTATGCTGAGGATGATTCTGAGTTGACTACATGATCAAAATCTCACAAGAAAATAACAGAGAACCACAAAGATACTTATGGTGGAAATACCTGGGAACCTAATACACTGGCTCTACCTTATAATCCAGAACCAAAGAAATCTCCTCAGAGAAAGGAATACACTGTGGAAGTAGTCAGTAAGACTAAAAGGGCACCTAGACAAAATAAAGGAAAAGCCAAGCTTGGGTACTATCAACCACAGGCTCTGAGGTTGATAATGCTTCTCGCTGATCGGAGCCGATTGGAGAATGATTATTTGCGAAAATGTAAAGATCCATGGGGCACAACACCTCGTGTGGGGCCCATTGGAAGCCTCAGTGATTTAGCAAGTCAAGCAGAAAATTTTGCCCTTTAACACAACCATTCCTTTAAATCATCTCCGATTCAGACTGCATTGAGCACACCTACTTTTTATCGCAACACCAAACTCTCCTGCCAGCAGTTCTGTTAAGCAGTTACAGCAGTGTGGTCAGCAACAACAACAACATTGACAATATTAACAACACATATCCTACAAGGTTATTCTAAAAATATACAAATACTCCATTGAAATCTTGAAGCTATAAAATAATTGGTGATTAGTTAAGAAGAATGTGAAAAGATGATAAAGTAATCTGAATACAAAAGGGTTAAACAGTCGTATGCGTTGATGTGTACAGCGGAATTAATCAGGTTTTTCTTCCTCATTCTCAGACATGCTCATATCATCGGCCCCTAAGGGACATGCTCAACTGGTTAAGGTCAAACAACTGACAAGCAAATCCGTGGTATTGAGCAGAATATTTGCTGTAGCCCATCTTTTATACCAACACAAAACATGTACAAGATTACAATTCCGATCAGTTAAGATCAGAAGCGGTGAGAACCATTGCTGGGTTTGTATCAGGGTATATAATTATTAATATTATTATTATTATTATTATTATTATTATTATTATTATTATTATTATTATTGTTATTATTATTATTAGTAGTATTATTACGGTAGCTGTATTATTTTAAATCTGATAAACCCGGCTATCAGTTGAATATATATATATATATATATAACCGTCATACCTACATGCATATACATATAGACGCGTATGGATGTATGTATGTATTTATTTATGCACATATCTGTGTATATATATATATATATATATATATATATATATATATATATATATATATATATATATATATATATATATGGATGCAGATATTTAATTAGATAGTAAATATATATAGTTATGTGCGTATATTTACGTATATATGTATATATATTTGCATATATATATTCATAAATATGTATATATATATATATATATATATATATATATATGTGTGTGTGTGTGTGTGTGCGTGTGTGTGTGTGTGCGTATCAAATACTGTCTGCAGCCAGTGAATTGTAATAAATATATCTTATTGTCTCCTCTGTGACATTTTTTCTGTTGCTGTTTTCTCTATATATCTATCGTTGTATCTCTCTATCTATTTTTATCTCTACTCCCTCACCCTCTCACACACTCTCACACTCTCTCACACTCTCTCTCTCATAGGTAAAGTTGTCTTACAAAAGTGCAATAATAGCAGCTAGCTTGCTTACTTGTAACATTCTGTACTAGCGAGCGTACTACAGAGACTTAGACAATGCTCAGAACAGAACAACAAAAAGTAGACCAAAAAAAAAAAAAAACATGAATAATGGTTTGAAAAAAAAAATGTTTCCATTCACTACATCTCTATTATATTCACTCTATATAATATTTCAAAATAAAAAAAAAAAAACAAACAAAAAATACAAGAAAATAACGAGTTATTTGCTGCAGACGTATGTATAGATGTATAATGATGGGAAGTAGGATAATATTTATGAAAAAAAGAACGATCGTAAAGTTGAATAAAAACAGTCACTGTTACACACACACACACACACACACACACA
>NC_068994.1:56983211-56990111 GCF_001194135.2 Octopus bimaculoides | reverse complement strand
CATCTATGTATATATTCATATATATATATATATATATATTTATATAAACATGCAGATTGTTAAATATCTGATATGTTATACGTTTGTGCTGCTCGTATGTGTAGAGTTATATTCTCAATCGCATCTGCCTACAGATATATGCAACGCCATCTTGCATACGAATGCGTGGTTATCTCGTTCTTTTATTTCTCCTCGCTCTCGTGATACCAACTTAGATATATTCATATATATACATTGCACAAGCATACACACACACACACACACACATACATGCATACGCACGTAAATTATATTGCATATATGTGTGCGTATATGAGTGTGTGTGTGAAAGGTGTGTGGAAAAATAGCAATTTCTCGATCATGTGATCCTTGTAATCCACAACGAGAAAAAAATCTCAACTTTAGAGAGTAAAGAAAGCGACTGTTTATCATCTCCTTACAACATGTCCAAAGCTTGTGTCTTCAGGAAAATATTTCTCGCTGAAAATGAGTGTCTTTGCAATATAAAAGAAAATGTTAAATACCAATGTTATTTATTTATTTATTTATTTCTGTATCCATCTATACATGGCTGTGTGGTAGGAAGCTTTCTTCTCAACTACATGGTTTCGGGCTCACTTCCATTGCGTGTCACCTCCGACAGGTTCTTTTCTACTATAACCTCTCGGGCCGGCCAAAGCCTTGTAAGTGAATTTGGTAGACGGAAACCGAAAGAAGCCTGTCGTATATATATATATATATATATATATATATATATATGTGTGTGTGTGTGTGTGTGTGTGTGTGTGCGTGCGTGCGTATTGTATGTGTGTGTATTTGAGTGTTTGTCCCTTCAGCATCACATGAAAATCGATCTTGGTACGTTTACGTCCCCTTAACCACTCGGTTCGCCAAAATTTATTGATTGAATGAGTACCAGGCTTCCAAGGAATAAGTCCAGGGGTCGATTTCTTCAACTAAAAGGCGGTGCTCCATCATGGCCCCAGTCAAATTACTGAAACAAGTAAAAGAATATATATATATATGTGTGTGTGCGCGCGTGCGAGCGTGTATGTGTGTGTATTGAAATTGACTGAGTGGAACGGGTAAAATCCAAGCTACATTTGAACTCAGAACGTAAAGACGGATGATATACCGACGAGCGTTTTGTCCGACGTGCTAATCTCGACGCCTATTACTATATCATTAAATGTTTTGAATAAAACAACATGAGGTCTATTAACCTAAGTTTCCTTTTTAGCTGGATATGAATAACAATAGACATCTCGCTGTGTTGGGTGATTCAGAAGTGACTGAAGATATATGTCTGAAATATTATTTCGCATCATATTTTGACCACATCATTTCACATTCTCATCAATTTACTCGACGTTCGTGATACACCTAGCGGAACACTTTGCAGAATCTGGAGGAAACGAAACCGTAAATTGAAAACGCACCATGACAGCACTTTAATATAGATTTAGTTTAAACTCCGCCCACGTTGTCCTTAGCGACTAAAGTCAAATCTACGTGCCATAACGCAACCAATCGACTGTATATACCCTTGTTCTACTAAAACTAGATTTTCTGCATGAGCAAATAAATTATTATTTATTTTGTTATGAACAAAATGCCTCGTGGGTATAAAATAATGACCTCGTACATCGTCGGTAAATATTCTGTTGCAGGAGACGTGTTGGAGCCCAAGGCAAGACACTTAATTCTACTTGCACAATGCTTCGTTTTTAATTAAGAAAATTACAAAAGTCTACTGCCGAGATACAATGAAGGAGCGGATAATTATTCGGACTTGTGGCCAAGCCACTTAATTCTGCTTAAGTAGGTTTCATGCTTAATTAAGAAACTGTTATTTACTCAGCAACAAATCTGCTTAATGTAAACAACAGGATTTTGGAAAACTATCAGCCATTAATAAGTAAGTTATAAAATTTTCTAGCGTACGACGGTTGCTTAAATCATTAAAATATTGCCATAATGATTGGGGGATTGTAAGTTCATAGTTAGAGTCAGAGGATAAGCTGGGTTCCTGCTAAAGATTATGAAGCCCTTAATAGCCACAAGTACTTATCACTAGCTGGTAACATAAGCAATTGCACAGATTACTGGTGTCTAACGTATGCATGTGCATAAAACGTATGCATGTGCATAACATTTAATTGCCAAAGTTCTGTTCAAAGCGTCGTCATTTCAAAACTAACTTTGCATCGCAAATGTTTTATATTAAACAGAACCTTATACAATCTATTTGAAACATTGAAACAGAAATCTCTGGTGCCAATGCTCAGTTAAGTGTGAGAAAATTATGAAAAGACTTATATTTTGGCAAATGGCTTGCGTTGACTATATGTCTGATATCGATGGAAATGCGAATGTATGTCAGACATTAATCGAAATATTCCACGTCTTTTGCGGAACCACCGTGAGTTATTAGAGTTTGTTATATATAACAACAATTGTATACGTCACATACACTGTGACTTGTTTCAAAATACACATTCTTCTCGAGCTCTAGGACTCGCAGGTCCGTTTCCATGGCGAGGAAGTGATGAGATCACAACATTCCCCCTAAATGGGAGACCAGTTCGTCGCAGCGATGAAGACCAACAATTCTTTCGGTGGTGGTGAGGCATACAAGTCGATCAAATTGACCTCCATATTTCATTGGTACTTTATTTCTCGACCCCGAAGGGATGAAAGACAGATTCGACCTCAGCATGATTTGGACTTAGAACGTAAAGAGCCGGAAGAAATGTCACTAAGGATTTTATCCGAAGCGCTAACGATTCTTCCTGGTCCCTGCCTTAAACGATACACTACACAGTGTATAATCTCAGGCATAATAAAGCATACATTTCGTGTAATCTGACTTGACTCCAAAATTTAAGACACACAGTACTGAATTACCGTCTGATGGAGCTTGACAGTTGAATTTCCCGGTGAACATGTGAATTTCCTCTCAAAGGGAAGATTTCTGTATATTCTGGTACAGTTATGTGAGAATATCGTGAGATTATATTGGCTTACAAAAAGCACAACGACACGTCATCAGTGAAATTCAAAATACGATTAAAATTCCTGTGCAGCTTTCAACGGAATATTTCACTACGTTTCACAATACGTAACACAAATTTATTGTCAATTGGGGCCGTTGAAATTGATTAGATCTTTTCTTCAATATAAGCAACGGACAAATCGACATAGAACTCATTGTGGTGTCTCTATCCACCCCCAGCGGCCTGCTGGTAAGGATTTCTCTTTCGAGAAGCAGTTAAGCGTAAGTAGTTCCACTACGTAGAGAGGAGTGAAGATTCTACGTGAGAGATAAGTATTGTGGTTGAGGAAATATTGTAAAGCGGGAAAGCCAGCATCGTGAGGTGTAGCTGCGCATGGCCGGGGGTGGAGAAATGAGGAGTTCAAGGGGCTCAGATATAAGAGACTTGACGAAGATACAAATCAGGTGAAACCGATCTTTGCAATTATTGATATCAATACTGTTTCGAAATAAATCTGTGATTATCACAGAATCCCATGACGTTTTCTGAAATCACCTGAGGCATAATCCTATATTTAATACCATAATCCTTATCCATCCAACTAAGTTCATTACCAGAAGCTGTTTCATCAAATTAGATGTAACACAGCATAATTATTTATTTGACCACACAAACACACACACATACACACACACATATATGTATGTATGACGAGTTTGTTTTAGTTTCCGTCTACCAAATCCACACAAGGCTTTGGTCGGCACAAGGCTATAGTAGAAGACACTTGCCCAAGGTGCCATGCAGTAGGACTGAATCCAGAACCATGTTGGAGAAACAGACAAACACACATAATCTCTTTTATATATATATATATATATATATATATATATATATATAGAGAGAGAGAGAGAGAGAGAGATTATTAATATTAATATATATATATATATTTTTCATCATGTACATTTATGTCAGTAGTAATAGTTTTGTGCGTGACTTTAGGCCCACCCTGTATTCAGTTTTTAGCGTGTAGAATGTTAATATATGAAAGAAAATTTGCTTGCTACTTTTAGTATTTCCAGCATCTAGAAAATGGTTTTCTCAATAGACACGAGTGTCATTCAATTGAATCAACTCCAGCACTTTCGTTCATTCCTTACCAAATCTGGTGCATAGTCCACCGTTAAGAATTTTCAAGACCAAACATTTCACATTTAACTAATTGCAATGTAAGCTGTGCTAAGCTATTGAAACGCTAACAGAGAAACCAAAGAGAAGCTGCGACAATCGCAGACGCTTTTGTTTGAGTATCTCTCTTCAATAAAGCACTTCAGCTGAAGATTTTATGCTGATTGTAGAATTCAGTTCCATTATATTTTAAGTTCCAGTACTTTTTTATGTTCTTTAATTATCCTGTTTTCACGAATTATTATTATTTTTATTTACCTACTAGCTATAGTCATCCATTTATCTTCGTATTCTTTCTTGTGTCTATGCGTCTGCGTGACTGTTTATGTGTATATATATATATATATCAGTATATATATATGTGTGTTTGTGTGTGATTGTGTGTGTTGGTATATATATATATATATATATATATATATTTATGCACACAGATACACACGCACGGACACTCACACACACACACATATATATATATATATAAACAAATGGACACATGTAAATGTAGGTTACATGTATGTTTATCTATATTTATATCTATCTCTCCCTCTCTATCTGTCTCTCTCACTTTCTTTCTCTCTCTTGCTGTATATGTATATACATATATACATACATACATACATACATACATACATACATACACATACTTATATACATACATATACTATTTGTCTGCAGCGTCAACACGTGACTGGTATCTCTCACAAATGTATATGTATGTAGGCCTATATGTTTATGTGCGGGTACATATATATATATAATGCGTGTGTATGTGTCCCTCATTCTTTTTCTTTATTTGTCAGTTTGTCTCTCTGTCTCAGACGGTCTTAGTCTCTGTCTCTTTCACTCTTACTCTCTCTCTCACTCTCATTCTCTATCCCTCTCTCCTCCCTTCTCTATCTTTCATACCTAAAGGTTAGACAGTATTTCAGTCTTTTCATTGATGCACACTAAAGATACTATCCAAGAAAAAGCTCTGGACAAAACGACATTAGTCAATAGGCACTAATGAAGACCAACACAGCTATTCATCAGTTATATGTGAGGGAGAATTCTAATGGAATTGTCTGCTACTGTCTGAATGGTTTATTCTGTCGTCAGCTTTAAGGTCGCGTTAATGCTTTGGGAGGAGTGAGGTGTCGGAGAGGAGAATGTAGGTGGGGGAAAATTATATAATGTAATGAATCGTTGATTGTAATATCATCAGAATATAACTCTCACCAGAAGAACGGTTAAAGTCCTTTACTCTTATTCATATCAAGACTGGAATCTACGAATTTAGATTTATCGGAGAAATCATTTAGAGATGATGATCACAAGAATTCTTTGTAATTTGTCAGTAGTTACTCAAATTAAATAAATCTATTTAATTAACATTACTTAACCGAATTCATTGTGCTCGAGTACAATAATGTTCGACCTAAAAGCAAATCGATAAACTCTCACTATATTATATCATCAATAATTGATAACTTTAAATAAGTAATAACTTAGATAACTTAGACATGTTTCGGCCAAAGATTGGCCCAGGCCATGTGTAGCTTAATAGCACCACCTGATATGATTTGCTAAGACATTTTAAAGACAAGTTTAAAGGAATCATGGTTCATTCAAGTAGAGAATTGTTGTTGACTGAGATATACCCAGGTATATGTGGCTTACTTGGTATTCCTTAAAGAAATTGGTCCAGGATTTGTTTGAAAATGGCGAAATCATTTTCTTCTTTGATTTGTTTTTGGATAATGTTAAATAGAGAAGAGCCTGTTCTGGGAAAAAAATTGTGTTGCGATGAATTCATGTGCTATGAGGTTGAATTGTGTAGGGGGCGTATGGCACGTGGCTCCAGCCTTGGATGAAATTCCAGTCTTATGTAAATGTGTTTTGGGTAATGCTGGTAGTATATTCTCCACATTCTGCAAATTATGTCGCACTCACGGTGGTGTTGGAGAAATCAAGGTTCAATGATTTCAGGCGGTCCCAATAATCAACGTCAGTCAAACCAATAATTTTTTTAACTAAATAATCCTTGGAGTAACTCAATTCACGAAATGTTTTGTTCGGTGTTGGGAGACCACAGCGGGGTAGCAATTTTTAAAATTATTCTACATTCATTATCGAACAGCCGTAGCAATAAGTCAGCATATTTCCTTTTCGATGATAGTAGGTTCAAATACTTCCTGTGTCGGTACAACTGTTTATAGTTTTTAGGTAAGGAAATAATTATGACATATAAGAAATAATTTATGATGAATGTCAAATCAGAAATGATTACACCTACTAATTGGTTTCTATTGATCTATCGATCACTCACTGAACTTTCGCATATCTCATCTAGTCTTTGATTGATATATCATGTTAACACCGCCATTAATGAATGGCAGCTTCTCGACGATTGCCCTGACTGTCTGTCTATTTGTCTGTGTGTCTCCTTCTCTCTCTCTCTCTCTCTCTCTCTCTCTCTTTCTCTCTCTCTTTCTTTGTCTCTCTCTCTTTCTGGATTATTCGGTCATCAGACTGCGTCTATGCTAGGGTGCTTCATTGATAAATTTATTCGAACGAATGGACGCCAGTAGTTTTAAAGCCTGGTGCATATTCTATCGCTATGAACATTTTTACTCCCTTACCCTTACTCCCGCCCCTCACTTAGCGGTCATTCTAATAGATCTTTTGTTTTAATAACGGTCAACCACACAGTAATTTCCCCCTGTTTGACGGTCATTTT
>NC_068994.1:56981210-56983026 GCF_001194135.2 Octopus bimaculoides | reverse complement strand
TGTGTGTGTATGCGAAAGAGAGTTTGGTACAGGACGATAAATAGACCGATAGAGAGATTGATGGAGAGAGACAAAGAGACAGACAGACTGAAACAGGCAGACAAACAGAGCCAGACATTGTATAGCGGTGTTTGTATACAAGACAGAAGAAGGGTAGGGCATGATAGAGCAACATAGACAACACGAAGGAGCGAGAAAGGTAGAGAGAGACAAAGGGAGAGACAGAGGGAGAGGGAGAGAAAGGGAGAGAGAGAATGCATTTGTGTTTGTGAGACAGAGCTTGAATGAGAAAATGTTTGAAGAATGGCGCTTTTAACATTGAGGTTAGTGAGAAACTTTTGATTTTTCGCTTACTTAACTTGCAGTAAGAAAAGCCTCATAAACAATATAATAGAATCGACTTCTATTCTTGTGGATGTCAAAGTTATTTTGGTCGGAATTATTTCCTTTTACGCTTTTAGAATATTTCAATATTGTCTTGCAAATTTGCTTATAAAAACAATGCAGCTAAAAATCTTCTCTTTTGTTATATAACTTGTAGTTTTTGTGGTGGCTGTGGTTGTTGGTGTTGTTCTAGTTGTTGTTATTGTTGGTGATGGTGGTGATGGATGTGGCGGTAGTATTGATGGTATTGTTCGTGAAGGTGATCGTTGCAATGACGGTGGCTGCCGCTTTGCTTAACCCCCAAGTCAACTCCAGCAGCCATTATCCTTCCTTTATTCGAGACAATAGGAAACCAAATATAAAGCGGTGACCTCGCAGAATCGTAAACACATCGGTCAAAATGCTTAGTAGTGTTTCGTCCGTCGTTACGTTCTGACTTCAAATTCCACTGAGGTCGACTTTGCCTTTCATCCTTTCTGGAGAACAGGGGTTCATGTAATCGACTTAATCACTGCCTAGAATTTGCTGGCGTTGTACCAAAATTTGAAACCATTATTATTATGATCATCATTGCGAGCTAGCAAAATCGTTAGCACGCCCTACAAAATGCTCGGCGGCATTTTATACGTCTTTACAATATGAATTGAAAATCCGCCGAAGACGTCTTTTCAATTCACCCTTTGGTGATCGTTAAAATAACTACCAGTTGAGCACTGGGGTTGAAGTAATCGACTTACCCTCTCCTACGAAGTTCATATCCTTGTGCCAAAAACTTTGAAACCAATGTGAAAGCAAGGATGTCTCTTTGAAATAAAGGTAATGCTCAGTTTTGACAGCTGAGAGCACTGGAGCAATGTGAAATAAAGTAGCTTGCTCAATGACACAACTCGATGCCAGGACTCGAACTCACGGCCTTACAAACGTGAGCCGAACACCGTAACCCCTGAACCACGCGCCTTCACTACGACGTTTGTAATGGTGAAAGCACATGATAGAAATGAAGTCGTATATATTAGTACTTAATAGTATTACAGCATAAAACATGTATATTATGTGAAAGTTCCTTATCTTTAGAAAGTAGATATGGCTAGGAGCGGAAATGAATCCCTGATTTAGGTTCGTAGTTAACTGTATGCTACATCCGTCAAATTGGTTAGGTTCATAAAAGATAAATGGAAATATTGATTATAGACTAAATATGTAACCAAGCAAATAAGCAATTATATACATAGATATTTCATGCATAATACATGATTACATGAGTGCAAGCATCCATACTTAAATGCTATTATGCCTCGATACATATTTTCCTATGCATACATGAATGTATATCCAAATAAATTGATCTCAATATGCGTGTATGTGTGAGTGTATATATATATATATATATATATATATATATATATATATATATATATATATATATATATAT
>NC_068994.1:56974797-56980392 GCF_001194135.2 Octopus bimaculoides | reverse complement strand
TATATATATATATATATACATATATATACATATATGCATGTGTACGGCGTATATATGTGTATATGTTTGTGTGTGTGGGGGAATTTCTAGAAATGTACGCACATTTAGACGTCGATAATATGTAATATTTATGAGACCTATAATTACATGTATATTAATTACGCTTCCTTTCCATTCCTCTTAATTATAGTGTCACTAAATGTACACACCATAGAATGCACCTTGCTGCACTTTGGAGAAATTTCGATACGCAGTATGGCAGTCGGGCTGTTAAAATGACCTTTGGTATTATTATTCCATCAAGACAGTTAATTAATCCTAAGCAAATATAATAATACATTTCAATATGGCCGGACTGAGGTATGAGAGCCAAAACGAAATATAGAATTAATCACAAAGGTTATATAGTGTGCGGCAAAAAACCTCCCACATTGTAGAAGTTGGCAACAGTTTCCAAAGTAAAATGCACAGTTTATACCAGTCGAAACTATGTTGGAAAACAACAACAGTAAAACGTTAATGTGTTATGTATACGAAGATATGATTACCATTTAACTGACTTTAGTTGTCCCACAGGAATGACCGTTTGAAATATGGGACGGTTTTCCGCCGCATCCTGAAAGTGTTGGTTTGGCCGAGATTAACTCTGATTGAACTAGCAAACCTATAATCATTGGCTTTCCATCTGAGACCATCCCGTCCTTTTTTCTCAAAATGTATTGATGCATTTACTATTTCTTTTTATTATATTATATCCACTGTATCCAAAATAGAATTGATCTGATATGAGGAGAGTTTGGCTGCTATTTCCAGTCTCCTATTATTATAAACTATTGAGAAAGCTTCTTCATGGTTGCGCCTTATGCTAAAAGTAGCGGCCAAATATCCCTCAAACCATATCCTGATGTCTTAAAAAATAAGACGCTGGATAATGGTGGCCCTAGGTTCTTTGCACAAAGATAAAGAAAAAATGGCGTAGTTACGTCGAGTATGCTTTTGATCATGGATGGAGTTGATCAAAGTTTATTTGAGTCCAAACACCTACCAATAAACACCAATAAATCTTTACATGGTCGATGGATTTACATGGTCGATGAATCCTAATTCGTAGCCAATTTTGCATCAAAGCGCACATAGCAAGGGACTATCCAATGGACAACAGAAAGCTACCCTAAATTCATTTTCAATCACAATAATTGGCTTGTACCAGGGTTGTTCGATAGCATATTTGTCCAAATTTAAGTGATATAGAAACCAATTCCATGTTATTATGAAAGAAATTTCTGAACCAATCATCATGCTGGATTTAATATCACATCCTGACACTTCGAAATCTTTACCAGAATCTACTTTATTTCGAAGAACTTTAGAGACAAACTTCTGGTCAGGTATTGCTTTATTCCCTTCGTCCGCAAAGGTCTCGAGGCCCTGAAAATGCCATGGTCATTGTGCTCCCGCCATTAAAAAGGACTGTAGATGGTGATCTGAAGAACGTTTGGCTGCTATTTCTGCCTAGGTAGGTACGTTTCTGCGTCTGTATGCATGTTGCTATGTAGTATGATGTTCGACAGTCAACCACTTAGTTCCGGTTTCAATCCAACTGTATGGCACTTTTGATAAGGGAGTTCTTCTAGAAACCCTGGGCCGACCAAAGTCTTGTGGGTGGATTTTGAAAGCATAAACTGAAGAACCGTTATATGTGTGTGTGTGTGTGTGCTTGTATTTATATATCAATGTGTTTGTGTCTTCGTGATTGTGTTTGTCCCCCACAACCCTTTGACAAGTTTCTTTACATTCCCGTAACTGTGAGTATGTATGTAAAAACTCTCTCTTTTTCTGAATTATATAAAGTATCCATACAACGAACTTGATAGCGTCTCATTCAGGAAGACATCGTCCTCACTGGAATTTAAATAACAATAAAAATATAGTTACATCATTCATTTCAGAAAACTCTTACATACCCCAACTGTTCCGCATACAAATTAAATTTATTGAAGACCAGAACCTAGCATAAAACATCAGGTATTTCTTTCTTTTTTTCTTCAGATTTTATTTAATACTTCAATTAGAAGTATAACGAAACGTGGCAATGTTTATGAATATAAATATAAATTCATAATCTGAGTAGAAATGTTGTAAGATTCGATGCAGCCGACCATTAATGTTCTCTTTCTAACAAATTTTAAATGAAATATTCATGTCGTTGTAATTCAATGTTGCCACTTGTTTATGCAAAGCTGTAGCATTGACGAATACAAGCGGCTCACTTAATATATTCCTATTTCGATGTCTATTAGTGAAGTTGTGAAAACACTGTTGAATTATTAATTCAGTATTTTACTTGGTCCTGTGTGTGTTTTAAGGTGAGTGAACTGTATCATTAGAACAGTCTCTAATTTGTAATGCACTGAAGCAGTTTCATTCGTAAATTCGGATAGATAAAAATAGAAGAAGAGAAAAACACATGCAGATTAGTATTTATGTTTCGAAAAACCTGGTTTATTATAATACACTCTTATGTTATTGAAAACATTTTATGTTACGTCTTTTCTCTGATATCATTAATATATTTTTCGCTTTCTCTGTTTGTTATAATGCTTTTTGCTTCAGTTTTTCTTAATTTCAGCATAAGTCAACGTTCATTCAGAAAGCATCCGTTTGAACACATTCCATTCACCATCATTGCGTATTGTCACAAGGAAGACTATGCTTCATGTGCGAAACCAAGGGTAACCTTGTGTCACACTTAATGTATATTCTGTTTAGGATACCTCTGCACGATACCCGAATCTAGTATGTTCTATTGTAGCCCCTGAATAAATGATAGCCTGCAGGGATACGGACCCATATATGCCAACGTGTATTCTTGTCGGTGTTTAACGTAAATTGCGTCTCTTTACGTCGAAAGTGGTAGCTTAGCTTCTGGATAAATAGAGGTCGTTATAATTAAGAAAGAGGCTAACACTCGAAGTGTGGGTATGTGACGAGTGTATATGCGCTACTGAAACCTTTGAATGTGGTGATTTAGCATGGCCGCAGTCTTAGTGACCGAAACAAGTAAAATATCACGTATATATGTTCAGAGATTCTTCTGCTACAATATGGCAGTATGGTTTAATGTTTACTAGTATGGCAATTACTTTATGGCAATTAGTTTAATGATGTTCGAAGCAATTTATCAACGGAATGTCTAAATACTGTAAGCTTTTAAAGTGATACTAAACCATTGCATTTAACGTGTTCCAAGTTTTCCGCTTGAAGTGATTTATGTCCGGAATCGCTGGGGTAATTACAACGAATATATCATATATTTGTGTATGTGTGTGCGTGTGAGAGTGTGGCTGCGTGCGTGTGCGTGTGTGTGTGTGAGTTTGTGTGTGTGTATGTATTTATAATTCCGTCATAGAAAGTTATTAACTTTAAGATTAAAGATTCCACTTTTGTAAATTTTTGGCTGTATTAGAAAAGATTTAAACAAAAAAGTTTGGGTAAGACCATTTTTATTCTATTTATATTGAGTTGTTTATCATTATTGGCTAACACATATTGTATTGTGTCTTTAAAACAACTCTTTGAGGAAGCATTATCAAAATTTCGTGTGATGTGCTCTTTCTACATGGCACCAGCACTAATGAGGTTGCCATGCATCGCGCAAGAGCATAAACCCCGACAAAGGGACAAACTTTATCGTAGAGAACGATGGTACAGTTGTATATTTAAGCGATGAGGAATTATGTACATTACTTACATTTGACGAATATTTGTCCTCGTCATATTGCGCAGTGTTTAAGAGCAGGGGCTACTAACCGCAAAATTCTAAGTTTGCTTCCAAGCAGTGGCCTGAATAATAATAGTGGCCAAGTGGTTGGGGTGTTGCACTCGCTGTAGCGAGATCGAGGCTTCAGTTCCTGAACTGGATGGCACGTTGTGTTCTTCAGCAAAACACATCACATATTGCTCTGCGATCACATCGACACCAGACGTGTGGTACACAATGCACCTGCTTCGGCAACATCGATCTAATAGACGGGGAGAGCTAATGAGCAGCACATGCATTTTATCACGAACAAACAAATCATTTGTACAGGTTGTTCAGACATTAATCGCAGAACAGTATTTCTCGGGCCACGAGAGACTACCATTAATTTCTTGTCTGTTGAGGAATCGTATAGAGGTTGTCTCGTTGATTACAAATAAAGATATGATTTAGTGGAGAATTAGGAATACAATTACAAGAATACGAAACTATTTGGATATGAAACGTAGACCATAAAACCGAGAAGTCTCATTATTTTCCCCGGAGTCCATCGTTTTTCTAATACTGACAATTTTCCAAGTCATCTGCCCATATGTAGTATGAAAAAGTTGGTTACAGTTAGAGAATCCGCAGGTTTAAGCAGCTGTGTGTTATGAACTCTAAAAGAAAAGAATCTTACGAGAGATTTTGGGATTTCTCGAAATCGAAGAGTAATACAGTAACCAGGAGGATGAATCCAAAATTTAATACTGGTTTTGGCATGCTGTTAATGCAACACGGACATCTCCAATAAAAATTTCGTAAAACCAAACACCAATTAATTATTTACCGTGTGGATTGAGAAACAGAATCGATAATAATTTATATTCGAGGGAATACGTTCCTTTATGATGGAATATACAAGATTTGTGTGATGCATGTTAAGTAGGATTTACAAAGGAATGGTGTAAACGTTAAACTAAATCGTATGTGATAGTGTTCAGCTAAAATTAATGATTCTTCTCCATCAGAATTTTAAATGATTTAGAAATGTTTGGATTTATATTCTTCTAGGCAGTTTCGAGTCAATGGAATTCGGCTGGGGATGTAGGGTTTACTATTAAGTGTTTTAACAGACCTTTGCGCTGTAGAAAGTAAACTGAAGAAGATTTTACTAACGTTTTCTAGTAAAATGAGCTACGATCTTCTGGCAGGCGGTCGCTGTCCGTCTGTCCCCGCAAGGGGGTCTTATCCAGTTTCTATTTTCTTCTATTACGTCTGTCCCATACAATCTAGCTGTTGTCACGTATTAACACACTGATATTTTGACATCTGCTTCTGTCCTTTTTATAACGGTAAATCACAGTATCACAGTTAGATGTTGCTTTCTTTATGAAGAGTAAGTAATATTGTTAGACTTAGTTTAAAATATAGTTTATTCATAAGCCACAATGAATTTTAGCATCCATACAAGATTTTGTTGTCTTTTTGTTCTCATTAGTATTATTATTATTATTATTATTATTATTATTATTATTATTATTATTATTATTTAGCACGCTGGACGAAATGCTTAGCGGTATTCTACCCTTCGCTACGTTCTGAGTTCAAATTCCGCCGAGGTCAACTTTGCCTTTCATCCTTTCGGGGTTGATAAATTAAGTGTCAGTGAAGTGCTGGGGTTGATGTAATTGACTATTCCCCTCCTACTAAATTTCTGGCCTTGTGCCTATAGTAGAAAAGATTATTATTATTATTATTATTATTATTATTATTATTATTATTATTATTATTATTATTACTATTATTATTATTAATAATAATAAGTCGGTGAGCTGGCAGAATCATTAGCACGC
>NC_068994.1:56973395-56974676 GCF_001194135.2 Octopus bimaculoides | reverse complement strand
CAGGCAAAATTTTTAGCTGCATTTCGTCCGTCTTCACGTTGTTAGTTCAAGTTCCGCTGAGACTGACTTTGCTCTTCATCCTTTTGTTGCCGATAAAATAAGTTCCAATTTAACACTGGGGGTCGATGTAATCCACTTAACTCCTCCCTCAAGATTGTGGCATCAATTTAAACGTATCATTATTATTGTTTAGTTGATCACGCAAGGGAGACAACACCAAACTTTTATGATGCGTTAAGCTTCACCATTAGAAGTATAATCTCTGCCATTGCTTACTGACATAGTGAAAACTCACTAATTAAAAGAAAGTATTTTGTAAGAAACGAGATTAATTATCTATTAATTCTAAAGAGAGTGCTGAGCACATATTTACGTAATAAAAACCGCCAGCATGATTATTTCTGATACTTAGATTTTTCACACGAAGAGCAAATGTCGTATTTAGACAATTTTTTCGAATTACCCTCTTCAACTACGAAGCAAACCATATTTTCTCTCGTATACTCCACATTATTTCCTCCTCTGTAGATATAGACACAAATAAAACGATAACCTTTATCTGAATGTAGAATTAATTACATAAACTTTTATTTGAAATAAATGATAGTAATATAGAAGAATTATTAAAGAGACAATATAATTTCCCCAAAGTAATACGATTCATTTTGCTGTGTTTTTCGCTTTGTGTTTCGGTCGATGTTTTTACATTTTTACATTGTTTTTTTTTGTTCTACATTTTTGCCTTGTCGTTTCTTTGTTTCTTATCAGAATTTCTTTATATTTCATTTATAGTTGATCTGTCATTAAGATGTCTATACTATAGCAGCGAATTTAATTCTAGTTCTTTCAGAAATTTATAGATATCTTTAGCTGGCTTGCTAGGTTTTTGACACATCTCAATAAGATATATTGGTTATTCATTAATAAAGTATATCACAAGTTTTAATCTTCTTGCGAGTATCAAGCTGTGTGACTTAATAGAAATGCTACCACAAACTGAGAATTAATCACAGTAAACAGATGGTAATATCATTCTGCTTCCTTCTGCTGCTTTGTAATGCCATATTAGTTTTAAAGACAGAACACATTTAAATTGAGATGCCAGTTATAATGTCTTCTCTGTTACACTCTGATATCAAGTGATGTCACATATATACATACATACATACATACATATATATACATACATGCATACATGCATACATACATACATACATACATACATACATACAAATTGTTAAAGAAAGAAAGAAATTATCATTTCAGAAGCATATTTGATCC
>NC_068994.1:56971463-56972818 GCF_001194135.2 Octopus bimaculoides | reverse complement strand
ATATATATATATATATATATATATATATATATATAGACAGAGAGAGAGAGAGAGAGAGAAAGAGAGAGAGAAAGAGAGAGAGAGATAGAGAGTAGCAGTAGACAAATAGACAGACAAATACATACCACACATACACACAGAACATACAAACACACATACACACACAACACACATACAACACACACATACAAACGCACACAACACACACATACAAACTCACACACACATGTACACACAGAGTCACACACACACAGATACACACAGACACAGACACGCACACGCACTAATATATATATAGAACAAATCAAAAGGAAAGAATGGAATTCATTTAGTGACTTCATCTTACGCACATTTCATTAACATACGATGATTGTAATTAAAAAATACAAACTGCATAATTGCAAAATCAGGACTCGGTGGCCTCATCAAATCGTCAGAGACCTGGGTGTCTTTTACGTAACAACGTTTCACTGGAAGGCCGTCGACAAAAATCACTAGCGTGACAATCACTCCAGACCATCACGCGCATACACACACGCACACATACACATACACACACACACGCACACACACACACACACACACACACACACACACACACACACACACACATCATCTACTTAATGTAAAATTAAAGTGAAATTTGTGGCTATCGTGTATATACGATTTTCAATGAATTGTATGTTTATCAACCAGTAAGGGTGGAGATTTTATGAGTTGGGAAATCAGATGTTTTAGAAACAGTGGCCGAATCTTACCCGCACCGTGTCTTACAATCTTAAGAAAATTAATGGCCAGACACTTATGTTATATAGTCTTAAATAATGTACTAGCATATTAAACAGACGTAGGCAAGCATGACTTTGCTTCTATGTGTGATCTATCACAGATGACCTTTGTCTAAACATCAACATCAACCACAACAACGACGCCAACTTACGTTTCATGTTAATCTCTAATTAATATTAATGCGAGTACCATATTTTATGCGTAAATACGAACTGACAAAAATCTATAAAAATGTCAGAAAATGATAATGAAAAGTTAAAACCCTAATCCATTAGTAAAGTTGTTTTTGTGGCTGCATTTTAAATATTTTTTATTTATTTATCTATTTTGTACTAAAGATTTATTAGGTGAAGCAAGTTAGTCCTAGATGTTTAAATCAAATTTTACTTTCTTCTTTCAAACCAATTCCAATCTTCACCAGTTAAATTAGTCAAAATTTTCAAAAGCCGTGTTTATTCTCCGTTCTCTCTGTCTCTCTCTGTCTCTCTCTGTCTCTCTCTGTCTCTGTCTCTCTCTGTCTCTCTCTCTCTCTCTCTCTCTCTCTCTCTCTCTCTCTCTCTCTCTCT
>NC_068994.1:56966247-56968747 GCF_001194135.2 Octopus bimaculoides | reverse complement strand
CAAATTCGTCCAAAATATCGTCTAAAATCATTATAGACAACGGATTCCTCTGTTCATTGAACTTGTCAATGTATCTGTTCCTGTGAAGTTTCTTGGCAAATATCTTACAACCAAAAATCATACTCCTAACAATGTTACGTTATTGTGATCAGAGCGCGTAGTTCGTTAGTTTCTCTGAATACATATGTATGTATATACATATACATACATACTATATATTCATATATATATATACATATACATGTGAAGATGCATGACTCAGTGGTTAGAGCGTCGGGCTCACAATCATGAGGTAGTGAGTTCGAATCCCGGACCAGACTACGTGTTGGGTTCTTGAGCAAGACACTTTATTTCACGTTGCTCCAGTTCACTCAGCTGTAAAAATGAGTTGCGACGTCACTGGTGCCAAGCTGTATCGGCCCCTTTGCCTTTCGCTTGGATAACACTGGTGGTACAGAGAGGGGAGGCTGGTATGCATGGGCGACTGCTGGTCTTCCATAAACAACCTTGCCCGGACTTGTGCCTTGGAGGGTAACTTTCTAGGTGCAATCCCATAGTTATGACAGCAACATATATATATATATATATATATATATAGAGAGAGAGAGAGAGAGAGAGAGAGACTTCTATATATTCATATTCAGGAATGCTTTTACGAAGGAAACACCACAGACACCAAACTTGTTACCGTCTTAACAAGCGTCGTCTGTTTATTTCGTTGCAAAAATCGTTTCCAGTTTGCTGTCCGCTTGTCTCAGAAACATTATTCCATAGTGCTAAAAGTAGATTTTTCAAGAAATTATTTAAAGTCTTGCATATGCAACATGCAGCAATTTATAAGTTAAGTCACTGCTAGTTTGCACTCCTGCTGGAGATAAGCCAGTCGCAATTATTCAACTCACGCAAACACTGCAAATAGCTTACAACCAAAAGTCATATTCTTCACAATGTTACGTTATTGTGATCAGAACGCGTAGTTCGTGAGCTTCTCTGAATAATTCTGTCAGATCGTTTTGGTACTTGTTATTATATTATGTGTGAACATTAAAGCTGACTTGTGTTATGTTTTCGTTCAAGTAAGAAGTGTTTCGTTCTTTTGTTTTGGTCTTACATTTGTCAGTCGTTTTTCTTTTCTCTTTGTCGTTTACATCACAGAAATACGCTCTTATATGTCTGCACGCATGCACACATACATATTCACGCAAACACTCACATATTCGCATATATGTATATATTTATATGCATGTATCTACATGTAAATACATATATGCAAAACATATATATATGTATATATGTATTTATGTATTTGTGCATGTATGTTTATATATATATATATATATATATATATATATATATATATATATATATATATATATATATATATATATAAACATATAAGTATATATGTGCATAGATGTGTATATCTATATCTATATCTGTCAATGTATATGTATGTACCTATCTATCTCTTAAGATATATATATATATATATATGTATGTATGTATGTATGTATGTATGTGTATGATGAATACCGTTTCTTTTAAACTTGTATTGAAAACATCAGCACAATCTAGTTTTCTCATTTGTGTTTCTTTGTTTTTTTTTCTTTTAATCTTTACGAGTTCTTTACAGTTTGTGTGGAACAGTAAAGTTTCTAAGTATATCAAAGTTTCTAGACATTGTCGGTCTTATCGTCTGGATGAAAGATTTGATGTTGGCATGTGTTTCGACCATTTTATAAGCAAGAAGAATGAAAATGAGGCTTTGTTATTAGACAAATCTATTGAGAATGAAAACCACAAGTCCTATTGCAGCTATCTACGTTAACATAGGAGTAACAGACACCGACGCCAGAAGAAGAGACTGTGAAGTTTTAGGAAATGTGTTATAGTCAAAAATAAGATGTAAAGAACTTCAACTGTAATATGAAAAACGGACTACAGAAATACATAACTGCAATATATGTGTGCTTCAATGAAAATAAAAATTCACAGAAACTCACATACCCACGTACAAAGTTATAATTTAATAAATGATCTACTTCAAGTTTCACGCTCAAAAGACTTTGATCCTGAAAGTTTACTGGATCGTGCACGGTTCACATTACCATTCCGACCACGAGACTTGACGTAGCTCATGTATATTTACTCTATCCATGAAATGATATTCGTCTATGAATATTATTTAATGAACACATACACACACAACACACACACGTGCGCAGGAGTATCTATGAATATATGGATGAATGGATGGATGGATGGATGGATGGATGGATGGATGGATGAATGGACAGACAGACGTAGGAAAGATTGGATGGACTTGTACCTATAAAATCTATCATTTGGCAAAATCTTTAGTATCCCAGTTAATATTCTTTGCGTTTCGACTCTTTGCGCTCCGAGTGCAAATCCCGGCGAGGTTCAATTTGTCTTTTGTATTTTCCTTATCCATAATTTAAGTTGCACTCAAGATATTTAAATTATTCTTGTCTGTCTG
>NC_068994.1:56957146-56958502 GCF_001194135.2 Octopus bimaculoides | reverse complement strand
GTGTCGTCAGACCTCCCCTCCACTAGTCCTCTATAGAACGCATTGGTCGTTTGGAAGTTGCACAAGTTTGATCCCGGACGGCAGAGCTGTTGTAGAGCTTGGCGACACTCGCGGTGCCATTCGCCCAGTTTCGGTCTCTTCCTGATCCATGTTTGCAGTTCGGTGAGTGAGACGAGCTGCGGGAAGGCGTGCCTCACAAACGGCGCCCACACCTGTTCACCGTCGTCAATGAAGTTCCAGAGATGCCGCAGTCTCAGCGCATGTCTGCGCATCATTAACCACGGCATCCCCAGTCCTCCACGTAACGGTTGTTAGATAGATAGACAGGTAGATAGATAGGTGCAAGAACAGAAAGAGGCAGAGATAGAAGGAGATTCCTGTATACGCATTTAGGTTGCTATTTCGAAACGTTATAAATAAATGTGCGGTCCATTTGTCAACGCGAATTTAGATATAAACTATTTATCAACATTTGAAAGTATTTTAATGGCTGTTTTTAGACAAGCAAAGAAAAACAACACTAAACAAAATTAAAACATAAAAAAAAACAAATCAAAGATAAGAAATCAAAATAATATATACAAAAAAAACGGAGCTCTGTATTTTGTATATATACATATATATTGTTCTTTTTGTTTTTAATGTTTACAATGAGGTAAATATTGCGTTATTTTGTTGTTTTATAAAATTGTAAGAGCCTGCAAAAAATGCTAAAATGTCTCTATGTAATAAGTTATTAGCGGTCATAGCGCGTGCACACGCACACACACACACAGGCACATACATAGACACACACAGGCACTCACATACACGTGCATATACACAGATATATAAATGTGTCTTTGTGTGTGTATGTGTAAGTATTTATGTATATATGCAGTCATGTATCTATATGTGTCTACTTGTATATATGCGTATGAAATATGTACATTTGTATTTGTATGAGTGTTTTTAAGGATGGACGTATCTATGCATGCATCTATACCTGTATGTGTGTATATACGTATGTCTGTGCGTGTGTGTATACGGAGAGAGAAAGTGTGTGTATGTGCGTGTGACAGAGATACACACGCACTTATATATATATTTGTATCTATCTATCTATCTATCTATCTATCTATCTATCTATCTATCTATCTATCTATTTATCTATCAATCAATCTATCTATATGTATATCTTTATATGTGTATAAATACACATATTCATATCTATATATAAGCATATATATATGTATATGTATATATGCATATATACGCACTTATATATATTTGTATCTGTCTATCTATCTATTTATCTATCAATCAATCTATCTTTATGTATATATGCATATATATATATATATATATATATATATA
>NC_068994.1:56949744-56956658 GCF_001194135.2 Octopus bimaculoides | reverse complement strand
AAAAGCATATTATGTAGTGTGAGAAGTAGATTTTTCAAACTAAATGTACAAATAATTTCTGAAATGTAAAATGTTTGGTATTTAGTTACTTTTAAAATTAAATTTCAACGTATAAAATATAAAATCAAGTTTCGTTTTGAACAGGAGTTGAAATATTTGTCTTGGTCACAGTAGCAATTGTAAGTTTGTATAACTGAACGAAATTCTTGCCCGTGGGTTGTATTTGGTCTTTACTTTAGGGCTGATATTGTTAATGTTAAAGGCGGCGAGCTGGCAGAATCGTTAGCACGCCGGGCGAAATGCTTAGCGGTATTTCGTCTGCAACTACGTTCTGAGTTCAAATTCCGCCGAGGTCGATGAAATAAGTACCAGTTACTCACTACGACCGATATAACCGACTTAATCCGTTTGTCTGTCCTTGTGTATCACCTCTGTGTGTAGCCCCTTGTGGGCAGTAAAGAAATAAGAAACGTTAGCAGCTGGGCGAAATGCTTAGCGGTATTTCGTCTGCCGCTACGGTCTGAGTTCAAATTCCGCTGAGGCCGACTTTGCCTTTAATCCTTTCGGAGTTGATTAAATAAGTACCAGTTACGCACTGGGGTCGGTATGATCGACTTAATCCGTTTGTCCCCTCTATGAGTAGTAAAGAAATACGAAACGTTAGCACGCCGGGCGAAATGTTGAGCTGTATTTCGTCTGTTTTTACGTTCTGAGTTTAAATTCTGCCGAGGTCGACTTTGCCTTTCGAGGTCGATAAATTACGTACCAGTTACATACTGAGGTCGATCTAATCGACTGGCCCCCTCCCCCAAATTTCTGGCCTTGTGCCTAGAGTAAAAAAGAATATTGCTGTTGCTGACATTAGTGTTGATGTTACTGTTGTTGTGTAGTCCATAGTTAACTGTGGGTGATTCCAAGTGTGCCCACCTCGCATATTTCTTTTTTATTGCATAGCTTTGTCTTAACTCTCCAGTGTTGCCTTTCCTTTCCCAAAACGATTTATTATTATAATGTAAGGAAGATTTAGCTGTTATTTCTAAGAGACATTAGATAAGGTATTCCTAGATGGATTGTGCCTGATACGAAAACAATAAACATATGTCTGAAGTGTCCTTACACTGCATAATTCTATTGAGTCACGACCACCCTGGCGACTAAACAGGAGCAACAGCAACAACAACAACAATGACAGCAACACCAGCAACACCAACAATAACAATAACAACAGCAGCAAAAGCAGCAGCAACAACAACAACAGCAATAACCTAAGAAGAGCTGTAAGTAAACTTTATAACTTGGTTTCTGACTCGATCATGTTTCAAAATGGTGAACTTCAGGATGGAAATATTCTTGCAAGGTGCCAGGAAGAATCTTTATAAAAATTAAATCTTTTCTAAAGGTCACATGTACAAAATCCCCTCAAACGTGAGAAAAGTCATGCAGAGATAGAAATAAGCCAACTTGTTTTATTTTATTTTATTAAATATTTTTTTTCGTTCAATTCTTAAGTTTATGAAAGAGAATACGGTTGAGGTCATGCTGGAGCACTATTTCAACTAACAAAGAAATCTTGTTTTGATGAATTGAAAAACAAAACTCCACCAAAAAACAAAAATAAAAAACCCCCAAAAACAATCGTATTTCATTTGAAGTAAAAATAAAACAGCAGCCTATAGCTAAGTCACTCCGTTCGTTTATTCGCGTTAGAATGATTAATATCTAGATGAGATGTATAATTAATGCAATTTGTATATCGTAGGACACGCCTCGTCACGTGATATCAACTGCCCACAACCTAAGTATTAAAGATTAATAGGATTTGAAGCCAATGAAGAAGCCCGTAGAAGTCACTCAGCCTTGAAGAAATAGCAGCTAAACAACCCTTAAATAACACATTATTAATGAACAGTAATATAAAATTACACAAGGGTACACTGGAAGTAAACATATATTCTTTAATATAAAAAAGATCGAATGGTCACAGTTGTAACATCAATACGCATATATCGCTCCAATCAAAATGGACATAAGCTTAAACAACAAGATGGAAAATATATATATATATATATATATATATATATATATATATAGGCGTGGCTATGTGGTAAGAAGCTTGCGTGGAACCTTTGGCAAGTATCTTCTACTATAGTCTCGGGCCAACCAAAGCTTTGTGAGTGGATTTGGCAAACAGAAACTGGAAGAAGCCCGCGTGTGTGTATGTGTGTGTGTGTTGTTTCCC
The DNA here is from genome assembly GCF_001194135.2 of Octopus bimaculoides. Taxonomy (NCBI): domain Eukaryota; kingdom Metazoa; phylum Mollusca; class Cephalopoda; order Octopoda; family Octopodidae; genus Octopus; species Octopus bimaculoides. Next base: position 56,954,419 of record NC_068994.1, on the reverse strand, counting down.
ATAATCGCTTGACAACCGATGTTGGTGCGTTTACGTCCCTGTAACTTAGCGATTCGGCAAAAGTGATAACTAGAATAAGAACTCGGCTTACAAAGAATAAGATCTGGGGTTAATTTCTTCAACGAAAGGCGGTAATCCAGCATGGTCGCTGTCAAATGACTGAAAGAAATTAAAGAATAAAAGAATGTATTCTACATTCTCTAAAGTGAGATTTATTGCTTACCATACAGCCACCCCTACGCCTATATTACGTATTAAAAAACGAAAACACATACACAAAAAAAAAAGAAGAAGCAGCGACGATCATGCTATATGCAGCCTCGTTTCTGAGCGGTTGTTCCGCGGCTGATAGGATTGGTGAAGTCTCCCGTGCACCTTAGCGTGGAGTCTAAGGAATATGATCCGGGTTTCCTTAGATAGTAATATCGGTAGGCGAACATACCGATGTCAACTTCCATTGTTGTCTTGTGCATTGAGTTTACGTAGGACGTATTATCATTTAAATAAGACTATAATATCCTGATCGATGTGATGATATGCTTTAGCATGGGAGAGAGCAACTGTATGAACGACACAAACTGTATTAGAATAGATATTAACACAATTTCATTATCTTCCTCATATATGATTGATTGCCGGAATTGACCTAAAGTTATATAGATTACTGGGTCATATTTAATTAAATGCGTTGGGTTTTTTTTTCCCATGGATTTTACTAACTCACTATAATAATAATCGATGTTCGTATTATCAGGTTCGTTATCTTCCGTAGAGATAGCTACAGGAAACATCGATTTCTCTTCAGTAGCACAAGGCTGTTCCATTTTTTTTAATTCACATATATACACGTACATACATACACACACACTCGCAAACACACGCACGCACACATACATATATGTACAAATGGAGAGAAGAGGGGCAAAGAGATACACACACACATATATATATACACATATATATATATTTGTTTATCTATCTGTCTCTTTCTCTGTCTGTCTCTTTCTCTGTCTGTCTCCCTATCTATCTATCTATATATATATATATATATATATATATATATATATATAGAGAGAGAGAGAGAGAGAGAGAGAGAGAGAGAGAGAGAGAGAGAGAGAGAGAGAGAGAGAGAGAGAGAGAGAGAGAGAGAGAGAGATTCAATATCACATTATTCAATATATGTGGGATCGAAGGCATTGTGGACTAATATTTCTATCACATTAACTCTTTTTGTTACTATATTGTTATTGAAGTATATTGCCTTTTGTCTTTAATTTCTGTCCCTGTGCCAACATTTCTAAACCAAAATTACTATATTATTTAAAATCGTTTCAAATTTTGTAGCAAGGGCAGCCATTTCGCATGTAAAGCAATTTAGCATGTAAAGAGTTGGACTAAACGTATCTAAGCATTTTGACCGGCAAGTTAATGATTGTATAGGCTTGTTGCCTCAATACGTTATCTAATTTTGGTTTGAGATGTTGACACGGGGACAGCAGTTTTGGGTGAGAATCCAAGACGATTAAATCAACCACAGTTTTCAAGTAGTACTTATTTTATCGACCCCCCCTCCCCATATGGATGAAAGGCAAAATATACCTCTTTGGAAATTGAACTCAGAACCTCAAGACAGACGAAATGCCACGAAGTAATTTGTCCAGTTTGCTAACGATTCTGCCAGCTCGCCGCCTTTACATGAATTTCTACTCTAGGCACAAGGCCTGAAATTTGGGAGGAGGGCGCCTATCGTTTCGATCGACGCAACTAGTACTTAATTTATCGACCGCGAAAGGATGAAATGCAAAATGGACCTCGGCGGAATCTGAAATGAAAACGGAGCGACGGGCGAAACACCGAGAGGCATTTCGTCCGGCGTGCTAACGATTGTGCCAGCTCGTCGCCGTTACTCTCTATTATCAATCCCTAATGCGTCCGTGTTCCCTAATCCTTTTGTTATGATTCTGTTTAACTGTACATTAAAGAAAGCTTATGATTTATTGTCACCTCCTTTTGGGGACAAACATAAGTGTTTATCATATTTTAAAACAATTTTTGGAAAAAGGTAATAAATAGAAAGAAATCAGTCATTAGTTTTGCGACAGTGATTAATTATTGTAGACTCGAAAATACAAACCTACAGCTAGAAACTGAACTCGGATCAAGCAGACGCATCAGCTAATTGACTCAGCTCTATAAGTACAATTCAACCTGCGTTCAGCCAAAACTATTAATTGAATTTCATAAATCACGTTTAGAAATCTTTGTTTCCAGGTGGCGCATTAGTGGTGACGGTGGGTGTACGTACGATGGTCGTGACAGAGATCATGGTGATGCCGATGTTGATGCTGTGACGTCGACGGTGGCGACGGCGGGGATGGCAGCGTTGGAGGCGGTGGAGATGGCGGTTGCAGGAGGCGGTGGTGTTGCTGCTGCTGCTGGTGAGAAGAGATATCTCTTCATTAATTATGTACATGAGCTTGTGATGGGTTTTCACTCGTAGCTAAATAATGTAAACGGAGGGAAGAAGACTGGTAGCGAACCATTACACATGACATCCGGAACGTTTCGGCAGCAACTAAAGCAATTTACCTCGATACCTTAGAAAATGTATTCTTAATTGATTTTGATAATGCAAAATCTATTGTTGCAGCTGTATATTGATCGCAGTTCGTCTGCAACATTACCTCTTCTATCAATCTTCCAATTAGCTTTAACATTTCTTTTCACCTTGTATCGATTACTAGATGAGAACATTTCACTCTCTCTCCCTTTCACCCACCTCTCTCTCTCTCTCTCTCTCTCTCTCTCTCTCTCTCTCTCTCTCTCTCTCTCTCTCTCTCTCTCTCTCTCTCCTACTCTCTAGTCCTTTCCACTTTTCTCTCTGCTAATCTTCCTCCACCTGCTTCTCTTTCTCAACCTCTTCCTCATTCCTCCTACTCTCTTTCTGATCATGTATTTCTCACATTTTAAAATTGCTTTGATTTTATTAGGAAATCACGAATAAGTGTGTGTGTGTGTGTGTGTGTGTGTGTGTGTGTGTGTGTGTGTGTGTGTGTGTGTGCTTGCATGTTTGTGTATGAATGCGTGCGTGTCTGCATGTGTGTGTGTGTGCGTGCGAGTGCGAATCTGTGTGGGCGTGCGTGTCTGTATGTGTGTGTGTGTACGTGCGTGCGTGTGCAAATCTGTGTGTTTGTGTGAGTGTGCATGCGTGTGTGAGTGACTGTATTATTGCAAGTAGCGTAAATATGTTTAAGTGTATTCATGTGTGGAAAATTCTTCAATGTTTAAATGCACGTCATCTGTAATAGATGTAGATGCGCGCGCATGCACACGCATACGCGTCTACACAGATACACAAAAACAAAACATGCTCTTACACACACATATATGCATACAGTCACACAGACATATAAATATGAATATATATGTGTGTGTGTGTGTGTGTGTGTGTGTGTGTGTGTGTGTGTGTGTGTGTCTGAGAGAGAGAGAGAGAGAGTGCGTGGATGTATGTGCAAACATTTAAACAATCATGCATAGATAAATATGTTTAAACATTCATATATACAAAAATATATGCACTTATATATACATCGATAAATACGTACAGACGAGCATGCATACATGTGTATAAATCTATCTTATATAGCTTTATATCTATACATATCTATATATAAATCTCTATGTATCTATGTATCTATCTATCTATCTATATATATATATATATATAAACAGACAGACAGGTAGACAGATAGATAGATAGATACATGTACACACACACACACACACACACACACACACACACACACACATATATATATATATATATATATATATAGAGAGAGAGAGAGAGAGAGAGAGAGTGATAGATAGATAAATCGATTGGTAGATAGATAGTAAGACAGGTAGATAGATAGACTGATAGATAGATGAAATCAGGTGAATTCAAGAGTGTGCATCCAAATGTGTGTAAGTGATAGTTTTCCAGAGCAGCCATTACTAGTGAGTGAATACGTATCGCTGGTGTTGTGCGTGATTATATTCCAGCGGAGGAGAGGTAAGAGGCAGCTAGGTGAGATTAGTGCTATCAGCATTTCAATAGATTCCAAGGCAAAGGTAACTAATTAATTAGCTACACACAACAGCCATGTCTTCAACGCGCGATTTTGATGTTGTGGTTGTTGCTGCTTTCGCTGTTGTTGATTGTCATTCTTTGTTGATTGCTTGTTGTTGTCTTCTCGGTGGGATTTGATCGAGGAGACATTTTTATTTATATATATACTCTTTTATTCTCTTATTTGTGTCAGTCATTTGACTGCAGCCATGCTGGAGCACGGTCTATAGTCGAACAAATCGAGCCCAAGATTTACTTTTTGTAAGCGTACTATTTATTCCCTCGGTCGCTTAGGGCCGAAGCGTTAGGTTACGGTGGCGTGAACACCAACATCGGTTGTCACGCATTGGTGGAGGGACAAACACAGACACACAAATATATACATATATACGACAGGCTTCTTTCAGTTTCCGTCTACCAAATCGACTCACAAGGCTTTGGTTGGCCCGAGTCTACAATAGAAGACACTTGCCCAAGATGCCACGCAGTGGGACTGAACTCGGAACCATGTAGTTGGTAAGCAAGCTACTTACCACACAGCCACTCCTGCTCCCATATATATAT
>NC_068994.1:56947605-56949488 GCF_001194135.2 Octopus bimaculoides | reverse complement strand
ATATATATATATATATATATATATACATATATATATATATATAGGCATATATATAATGTAAATAAGTAATAAAGATGGCCAGGTATCTATACATTACAGCCGCTTCGAGCGACTCCATTTAATTGATCAATGAAAACATTACATCAATTTGAGAGAATGTAATTAGAAAGATGTAATGTTTTCATTGATCGATTAAATGGAGCCGCTCGAAACGGCCGTAATATATTCATACCTGGACAACCTTGTTCCTTATTTGTACTCTGTTCACTTAACGTAGAGCTGTGTGGGCTATACGGAGTTAGCAAGGTGCCTCAATTTATGTACATAATTCAACTGAATCTTAATTATATATATATATGTATGTGTGTGTGAATATGGTTGTGTGTGTGTGTCTATTTGAGCGTGTGTATACACACACACACACACACACACACATACATAGCTGATTTAGTTACTTGTTAATTATCTTACAACCTCAGCATGTTGTTGCTGTCAGACATTTGTATTTAGAAGCTAATTAAAGCCATCTGTGACAGCAACATTTCTGAACATCTCCTCAACTAATGTGACTGGTTTGTGTTCACCACGAGAACATCACAATGCCATAGACGAAAGTGGCAATGAATTACCACAAAAACGAGCGTATATGAAGCATCATTACTATTAATAGAAACTGTAATCGTTTTAAATAGTTTAACCTTATCAATATCTAAACCATTTCCGTTAGTTTGTCCTTAACACCCAAACCTATTTCCTAATCGTTAGTTAGTCCATATTTCATACGTTCCGCGTCTTATCAAGCTTTTCTTTTGTAATCTCCAAGTTAGTCTTTTAGTTGAAGACTATTGAGAGTGTGTATCATGTATGAAGCATGGACACTAAGTAAACATATCCTGTGTATCACTTGCAGGACACAAGGTAGGTAAAGTGTGAATGAGGGGGGGATGTGCATCCGCTTCTTTCAAGTGAATGGTCACCTGTTCATACATCCTGATATCACACACCCATGTTTAGTTTATAAATATTGGGCCATCCCAAAATAATGCGGTTTTTTCAATTGCATGAAATAAAAGTCGGAGGGGGATGAGATAAACTACCTGCGTCAATTTGCTGTAAAAACAGGTAGTAAGTTTACCTTTTACGTATTTTTAGTACAAGTTTTGAAGTGTGCAGTTCGATTTTAACAGTTATTTTTTTCAAAGCTATATTCGCCAGACATTGCTCCATCTGATTATCATTTATTCCGCAGTCTTCAAAATGATTTGGAGTGAAAAAATATGAATTCTGTAGACGAGGTCAGAACAGTACTGGAGGAGTATTTTTCGTCACAGACAAGTGACTTTTCGAAGTGGTGACTTGCAAGTCTATTAGATACATGGAAGAGGATCCTAATTGTTATCTTAAGTTTGAAAAATAAAAAGAAGTATAAGGAGTGACTGTGTGGTAAGTAGCTTGCTTACTAACCACATAGTTCTCGGTTCAGTCCCACTGCGAGGCACCTTGGGCAAGTGTCTTCTACTCTATCCACAGGCCGACCAAGGCCTTGTCAATGAATTTGGTAGATGTATTAGTATAACGCGCGGGAATTGAAAAAGACTTTAATGTTTCGAGCATACGCTCTTCCACAGAAAGGAACACTGAAAGAAGCAAGGAGAGAAACAAGGAGAGAAACAAGGAGAGAAAAAAAATGTGTGTAGTGGTTAGCGAGAGAGACAGAGAGAATGGTTAGAGACAGGTATTTTCTGCATAGAATACATTTCTAAGTGATTCAAGAGATTTGAACTTGATCGGGTAAACATTAAATGTAACGACAAGCAAGTTAGTCAAGTCGATATAAAATAATTGTTAAATACATTTAATACAAAGAATGTACATATGTATAT
>NC_068994.1:56939656-56947545 GCF_001194135.2 Octopus bimaculoides | reverse complement strand
TATATATATATAAGAGGTCCGACTTACACAGAATAGAAACGTTATCAGGAATTAAAGGAACTAAGTAGGAGATTCTGGGGGCTTCTGGGAGTTTGGTGGTCCAAAATAATGCTTGTAACTTGAATTCATTAACGGCTATCACCAGTCTACGTCTTCAGGGAAGAATTTTCTATTTGAATGGAGATTAAAGTTGGAATTATTTATATCTCTTTCTATATGTGAGTGTGTGTTAAAGGTGGTCAACAAATATTAAATATTTATAAAATTACATTTTATTTGAAATTACGACACAAGCTTTTAGTGTAAAAAATAAATTGAAACGGCTTATCTCTGATAGACGACGTAAAGGAAATATACATAATTTTAGATCGTAGGTTGTCCACTATGAGAGCTTCTAGGCCAACATCATCATTCACTATTTAAAAGGATAAGGAGTGATATAAGGAATATTTGGCTTCTATTACTAGGAAGGCATTATAAAGTGAGCTGAAGAATCATTAGTTGAACGGGCAGAATGCTAAGCAGCATTTCGTCCGCTGCTACGTTGAGTCCAAAAAATGCTGAGTCGACTTTATCACTCATCATTTTGTAGTCGATAAAATAAGTACCAGTTGATTACTTGGGGGTTGATGTAATTGACTTACCCCTCCCCCAGAATTGCTGGCCTTGTGCCAAACTTTGAAACCAGTGTTACTAAGGTGTCGAGCTGGCAGAATCGTTAGCGCGCCGGGAAGAATACTTAACGTCCTTTCGTCCTTCTTTATTTTCGGAGTTCAAATTCCACCGGGGTCCACTTTGCTTTTCATTATATCCGGGTCGATAAAATAAGCACCAGTTGAGGACTGAGGGCAATGTAACCGACGTAACCCCTCATCCGAAGATGCTGGCTTTGCACCAAAATTTGAAACGACTTTTTCTAGGAAGACAAGTTACTGTGCAGAGGTTGGCTCCTTCGTTTGTCTCGACATCAATTTATTAGTATTTTGTAGTGTGAAATTTAATGAGTCGAATGCTGTAGCCTGTCTGTGTGTGTATATGTGTGTTTATTTTGTTATTTGCTTGTATTTGTTTCTACACTGGAATATTTAACACACAATTGTCATCTTGAACAATTTTCCATCTCGTCAATTTGTGTTCAGTTGAAATAACTTCGCTTATTGATTTTTAAAGCTAATGTGGCCTACATTTATAACTAAACATAACCTTAACACTAACGCTGACAGCGAAACAACATACAGTCAACATGTCGTGTATGCACACAGAAACACACACACACACACACACACACACACACACACACACACACACACACACACACACACACACACACACACACATGCAGAAAGACACATGCGTATAGGTGAGCGCACGCATTCAATTGCAATGTCACACACACACACTTTACACAGACTTCAATTCGTGTACAACAGCGACCCACTCTCGTAACAAATTTGTTAATGGTTGATACGCACACACACACTGTGTCACACATACTCATGAAGTTACACTACACACATACACACACAAATATAAGCTCACAAACATGTAGACATAGAGATAAACATGTGAAAACACATTGCCGCGTATAAATATATGGTATTACACACACACACACACACACACACACACACACACACACACACAGATATATCGATATCCAGACACCTACACAAACCCGAGAGTACTTCAGAGTGAGTGAATGCGAAGAGGAAGAAGGAGAATAGATAGAGAATGTGAGGAGGAAAGAGGAAGAGGAAGAGAGAAACGGGAGGGGTGAGAGAGAGAGGAAGAGATAGATAAATACATAAATAGATAGATAAATAGAGATAGATAGATAGATAGAGAGAGAGAGAGAGAGGGGGAGGGAGGAACAGTATTTCATTAAAATTTTTCTTGGATTTCCAACTTGCCTTTCTTGCAACAATGTATCATTCTCTCTCTCTTTCTTCCACCTTTCCCTAGCTCTCTCTGTCTCTCTGTCTCTCTCTTTTTCTCTCTCTCTCGCTCTCGCTCTCGCGCTCTCTCTCTCTCGCTCTCGTTCTCTCTGTCACTCACTGTCTTTCACTTTCTCTCTCACACATATTTTGACACAACTCTAACCTGTTACTGTCTGTTTGTCTCACTCTCTCTCTCTCATCTAACGAACCTCTCTTTCTCCTCTATTCCCTCTCTCTCCTCTTCATCCTTTCTCTCCACTCTTTCCCTCTCTCTCTGTTTCTCTCCCTCTCTCTCTCTCAACCCTTACACACACACACACACACACACACACAACTTACTATCCCTCATTCTCATTATCATCTCTTCCTTCTATTTTTATTTCCCTTTCTCGCTCTTTTTCTGTCACGTTCTCTCCTCCACCTTCTCACACTATCCCTCATAGACACACTCTTCTCTCTTTCACTTCACTCCCATTCCTCCCACTCTCTCAGTATATTCGCTTCCCCCTCAACCCTTCTCTCACTCCTTATCGAACACACACGCATTTACTTCGGTTTCAGCTTTTATAGAACTATTTACCTTCGCGTAGTCGCAGTTTTCTATCCAATTTGCTTTTGTTTGTTTCCGTTTTGAATTCTTTCTCTGAATGTCATATTCTAATCACCAGGTCACACTGGTTTTGCCATCGCACTTCGTTGCACCTTCTTCAAGTAAGAGAAATTGCGAAGACGGGGAAACGAGCGGAAGCGAGTGATTGGTAGAGACTCTGCCATTGCAGACGATACGTGTAATTCCAGCGACACACATCGATATACATACACACAAACACACACACACATACAGAAATACATAATACATACATACATACATACATACACACACACACACACACACACACACACACATATATATATATATATATATATACAGGCGCAAGAGTGGCTGTATGGTAAGTAGCTTGCTTCCCAACATGGTTCCGGGTTCAGTCCCTCTGAATGGTACCTCGGGCAAGTGTCTTCTGCGATAGCCTCGGGCCGACCAAAGCCTTGTGAGTGGATTTGGTAGACGGAAACTGAAAGAAGCCTATCTTATATGTGTGTGTGTGTGTCTGTATTTGTCTCCCCACCATCACTTGACAACCTATGCTGCTGTGTTTACGTCCCCGCAACCTAGCGGTTTGGCAAAAGTGACCGATAGCATAAGTACTAGGCTTACAAAGAATACGTCCTAAGTCCTGAGGTCGATTCGTTTGACTAAAGGTGGTGCTCCAGCATGGCCACACTCAGATGACTGAAACAAATACAAGAGAAAATCAAAAGGACAGCGTGATCAAGGCTAGAAGATCTTTCTGTGACGTATTAAGTGTAAACTGGCTCAGGAACCTCTATATGGTTTTTCAACCTGCTAGAAATAGCAACCAAATCTTTTGAACTTATATCCTGCACTTTAAATAAAAGAAAAGCAACGAGTGTAATGCAGTCCTAGGTACAAGACATCAAAAACAAGTTAACTGGTCTCTGCTGAAACAAATTTTTTCTTAGTTCTTCAACATCAGGGTTAACCTACGCATACAACGAACGACTTGTAATATATATACTGCGATTTTTACTAGAAACATGGTGGGGTTTTGTTTGAACCAATCATAACAGAGAGATTCTACATCCCTCAGTTACCAGCAATAAGTTGACTTTGCGACACGTTATACGCAAATCGCCGACAGCCTGGAGATTATATATTTTAATGAGCATTCATATGTGCTTTGGTTGCATGTTGCATTCTGACTCCTCATTTTCTAGCACATTAAATCACATTTCGTATCAGTTCCTCTGTGTATTTGCCACTGGCAAAATATGAAATATGTAACCTATATCTCAAACAAATTAATCTCATAATTGTTAAAAAAAAAAGAAACTTGTTCCTCCAAGCAATAGAACAAAGTCTCTTGTGAAGAATCGTGTACGTCTTAGCTCACCTTACTCGAAATAGAAACTGAATCTCATTCTACTCTTTATATTTTATTCTTTTGCTTGTTTCGGTCGACTGCGACCAAGCTGGGAAACCACCTTGAAGAATTTTTAGCCGAATCAATCTACCCCAGTAATTATTTCTTTTATACACTGGTACTTATTCTATAGAACCCTCTTGCCAAACCGCAAAAGTTATGGAGATGCAAACACACCTACACCGGTTGTGAATGGTGGTGGTGGACAAAATCAGAAATACACACACATATATGTATTTATCTGTGTGTGTATATATATACGTATTCTTTCAACTGCTGTCTGCCAAAAATCCATTCACACGGCTTTGGTGGTCCCAAGGCCATTGTAAAAGACAGCTGCCAAAGATGGCACGCAATTGAATTGAACCCTGAACCGTGTGGTTGTGAAGCAACCTTCTTACCATACAACCACTCATACAAAGAAGAAAATCTCCGAATAAGAAACGAGTATCACTAAGGTTAAAATATTTGGTTACACGTTCTGCGATGAAGGATCAACCGTAGCTGAAGAATAGCAATAACCATGTCACCAAAAACAGCGACCACGACAACCACAACAATAATAAAAGCAACCACAAAACGTAACCCTAAATATTTCCATTATATTTTTATGTTTTTCTAATATTATTAGCTCTAATCGTCATACTTCTATAAAAAAAAAAAAGAAGCAAAATGGCGGAAATTTCAAGAGCTTTCATACCGCTATATCACGAGAGGTTAGAAGTATTAGAAAGAAACCAAAACTCCATAAACAGAAATTTCTTGGAAACGCCATTCATTCAAAAGCTTTTTTCATGGAAATTGTAAGGAAATGAAAAATATTGCATAATACGAATAAGTGAATTATAACATAAACCTATATTACGGATATTTGTAAATCATAAATTATAATTAAAGGAGGCCAAGATTTATGCTTTGTAAATGCATGGAAGTTTCATTTATGGTAAGAGGTGTGTTATAAATCCGAGCTGTAGTATGGCGTATACGGAAACCATAAAAAAGAGTATTTATATGTATTTTTGTAAAAGACGATCTGACTTCTCGTGGTTCACCAATGAACGAGAGGTGACACGTGATTACGCATGTGGTTCAGAGATATATACATTTATATGTATGCTTGTGTGTGCATTTTGTGGGTAAATGTGTACATATGTATACACATACACATATTAATATCTATCTATCTATTTATCTATAATATATATATATATATATATATAGAGAGAGAGAGAGAGTAAGAGGGAAAGAGAGAGAGAATTTATGATCTCAGCTCATGCACTACTGCTAGAGATGTTGCTCATATCCATGTGAAGTTCGATAAAATAAATACCAGTCATATAATGGCGTCAGTTCATGATTGATATCAATCGTAATGATATCAATTCAGTCAAATCAATCGGCTGCCTTCATTACTGTCGTCGACCTCGTTCCATTCTCATTTATCCTAATCGTACAATAGCCATCCTTTATCTGAGAAAGCGATTTAGCTACGGAATTAATAGCTGTTTGTTAAGGATGTTACAAATGAAGGGGTGGGGTCTAGAAAAAAATAAAAGCCCCAGTATTATGTGTAAATATTCTCTTCGTGGTTTAGGATTACACGGGTGCAATTTAAATACTCAAGCATCATGCGCTGAATAAATTTATCTGAATTATTGATTTCGCTATTCAAAAATCTGATATTCTATACGTTATCCCTATGAAATCAGAGACATTCCAGATCCAATATACTGAGTAACATTATATTCTACATCGACCACTGTTCGCGTTTAGTTTCCTTAAAAACAATAGTTTTGTAATTCCCAGAGTCTCGTGTCAGCTAATCAATTCCGATGGTCACGTTATACTTATTCCGCTTCATAGTTGCAGTTAATACTTTACAACAAAGCATGAATATTGCAAAAATCTTCGTATTATTTGCCTTAATTACAAACCACTGAGCGTTTGTTAGAATTTGTGTATGTTTAATTCTATCATACTTTATTATTAATAATTCTTGTGGGTCTTCAGCTTTTATTCTCTTCCAGTAATGAAAGCAACAAAACTGAAAGCTTGATCAAACTCTTAAGAATCTTAATGTTTGAATAACGTTACTGAATGCCGACTACAATACAGGGTGGTTGTTACAGAATAAATGACTTTAAAGTGTTTATATTCTCAAAGCTAAAGCTATAGCTGTCTGCATCAGAAGTTCGGTTCGCTCCAAGCGCTTTTGGGGTTACATCCAGCTGCATGGCACCTTGGGTGAGTCCCTATCGCAATATACTTGACCAAAGAAATGCTTGTCCGCGGCGAGCTGGCAGAAACGTTAGCACACTGGGTGAAATGCTTAGCGGTAATTCGTCTGCCGTTACGTTATGAGTTCAAATTCCGCCGAGGTCGACTTTGCCTTTCATCCTTTCGGGGTCGATAAATTAAGTACCAGTTACGCACCGGAGTCAATGCAATCGACTGAGTACATAAACATTGAAGATGTAACACTGGCCATAGATGAGGCTGACACAAACTTAGCTGCTGGCCCTGAGGGATTTCCAGCGGCCCTTCTCAAATCGTGCAAAAGAGCCTTTGGAAAACCACTGCACCTTCTCTTTCAGAGCTTCTTTACAAGTGGTAAGTCCCCAGACGAACTGAAGGAACGGATAATATGGCCTATTCATAAGGGAGGAAGCAGAGAAGATGCTAAAAATTATAGGCCTACCTCTCTGACCTCACACATCTTCAAAATCAGGGAACGAGTAGTTGGGTTCGACTTAGCCTTTCATTCCTTGGGGTTAATAAAATAAGTACCAGTTGTACACTGGGTTCGATCTTGCAATTTGAAACAAATATGTGCAAGATTTGTGGCGACTGAGAAAAAACATTTCAGAAAGAAAAAAACGTTTCAAATGGAAGTTATTCTTAGATTTGAATAAGATTTGAACTCCAATTCTTATTTCTATTACAGTAACGTGTCTATAATTTATCATACTGCATCTGCCGTTCACAATTTACATTTCACACACATACAAAGGTACACACGCACACACGCACGCACGCACGCACGCACGTCTAACCCCGCTCCTCAGAGAATGTTTTCGGTGTTCAAATCTGCCATCCCGATTAATCCATTCAAAGAAGGCGTCCATGTGTCTATGACTTATGTGTCTTGAGAAATACTAAGGAATATTTTCTCAGATTCTTAAAACCCCATCAGGTAAATACCTACAGTTATGAATTTCCTATTAATATTGCTTATCTGAATACCGTCACTATATAACCTTCGGCTATATCGATTTTAGGTTTAGCAATTCTCACGCTGCGATCCATTTATCATAAGATGGTATTCACAAAAACATTGGAATGTTATTTTACAATGTTTAGGCCCTAAAGATAATAAATATACAAGAAAAAAAAACAAAGCCCCAAAACAGAAAGAAAGAATATCTTTAAAAACTTCTGAATTAATCTCTAAGCAAAGATTTTAAAACAAATACAGAACAACTACAAAAAGTGTTTGTCATATTTCCAAGTGTTCTATGCGACAAGACAGAAATGGAAATGCTGTTACGGTAAACCTGGAAGTTTGATCGAAGTAACATTGTTTAAAATATTTCTAACATTCATCACGTGTATCCTGTCTTATTATTCTAGAGTGCATTCAGTTATAGACATTCAAACATGCAAAGAAAAACGAACAGACATACTGGCAGACGTTCATATCAATATACAATATATAAGGACATATATATATACGTATGAAGGTATGTATGTAAATATATAAATGTCTATTTCTATATGCATTTGTGTTTGGGCGCACCGGAGTGTGGATATGCCTATTTATATATATAAATAAACTAACAACGTGTCTGCATGTGTGTGTGTGTGTGTATGTATGTGTGTGTGTGTGTATGTGTGTGTGTGTGTGTGTGTGTGTGTGTGTGTGTGTGTGTGTGTGTGTGTGTGTGTGTGT
>NC_068994.1:56930333-56939497 GCF_001194135.2 Octopus bimaculoides | reverse complement strand
TGTGTGTGTGTGTGTGTGTGTGTGTGTGTGTGTGTGTGTGTGTGTGTGTGTGTGTGTATGGGGGTAGGGGTGTTGGTAGGGTTGTGAAACTGGATCTGCAAGTACATTTAAAGCTATTAATAATAACATGCAAAAATAACCTGCGAAATCTTACTAAACGTCGTTTTACATGATGTAGTTCTAAATACGGAGAAAAAAAACTGGAATATTCCTGGGTTATCTATGCACTCTATAGCTTAAATATATTATATCATACGTTGATACTGTGTGGACTGAAATCCCTATTGACAGGCGCCTGGCATTTTAAAATAAAGTGTTATCACTTAAGGCATACAATTCGTAGCTTCAGTCTTTTTGTAGCTACTGTAATTGTGGAGTATATAAACAAATTGGCTGCTTGTTTCTCAGGGATAAATCAAATTGATGCAGAAACCTCTGATGAGTTCTAGAACGAGGAAAACGATACAGGAAGTATAACAATCATGTTTTTCAATCTACAGCAAAACACCTAAAGGAGACCTATTTATATGGACACTATATAGTTTACATATACTACAGCACACGAAATTTTTTAGATCATTAATGATAATGAGAAAAACAGTCATGGTTATTTTTGATATCGATAATTATACGAGTTCTTAGTCTAAAACACATTTAGTTGTCATCAGGTATAACACATTTATATCGTGCATAAAACATTGCCTTGTATAGTGTGCGTTGTTATACGTCTAACTTCGTTCGTTTCCGTATATTTTTGCTATTACCTAATGCAATATCGGTGTGATTTTATTAATTAATGCCAAGATTACACTATAAATTTTCATTACAGCCAGTTGTGACTATAATTTTGAAATTTGAGCCATGTTTTGGTTTATTTGTTTATTTTTTTTGGTATATATATTTTTGTTTCAATTTCTGTTGCGCTTTATGAATTATCTTTTACGGGGGGTAGTGGGGACGTAGTTGGAGGTTTTGCGCTTTGATTTAATTTTAATAACAGAATATGTCCCCCATTATAGCCGCATCGGCTGTGTTGCAGAATACACGAAAAAACAATTAGAATGCTTGATTTCTACTAATAACCGGAGGTGGTGTGGTTCAAAAGACGGTTCCGAAACATGGATGTGGCAGGTGAACAGGGGCTGGTTTGGAATATAAGAATAAAGGAGTGACAAAATATGGCGCGGAGCGGAAAGAGTCAAAGAAAATAATGATGATGATGATAATAATAATAATAATAATAATAATAATAATAATAATAATAATAATAATGATAACAATAATAATAATAATGATAATAATAATGCTAATAATAATAATAATAATAATAATAATAATAATAATAATAATGATGATGATGATGATGATGATGATGATGACGACGACGACGCCAACAACAACAACATCAACAACAACATCAATAACAACAATAATAATAATAGTAATGACTTTGACGTAAGAGAAAATTTTTTATATTTTCATTTTACCTTTGCATCGAAGCCAGAAAGTTCAATTTATTTTTTGTGTTAATTAATGATTACAAAGAAAAATTTTTGAAAAATAATTTTTTAATTTATTATTAATATTTTTTTTTTTTTTTTTTTCAAGATTTTGCATTCTGATTTCATAAAACGTATTGGCTATCAACGATATGGACTATCTTTATTCAATATCATATGCAATACGAGGTACTGGTTATATAAAAGTGACTGGAACCAGTTATCAAAACAACGAAATGCAATAAAATTACGTTCTCACACATTACATCGAAAAATAATTTATTTGAAGTATTTGAGGTTATTAGAAATATTACGACAAATATTCAAATATTAACCACATATATGTTACGTACAAAAATACTCTGGTGTCTTTCCATTCGTGAATTTTATTGGATTAAATAGATGTTCCGATTAAGTAACAGAACACGATCATACGTTGCCGACTCTAACCGTCCTGTGAATTGTGAAATATGAAATAGTAACAAGATGGCTAACTGGCAGGCTCGTTAGCATGACGGGAAAAATGCTTAGCAATATTACGTTTGTATTTACGTTCTGAGTCTGAACCCCTTTTGGGGTCGATAAAATAACTTTTAGTGACTACTGTCTTCGACGTAATCCAATATGTCCTTTCTCCAAAATATCAGGCTTCGTGACGATAATAGCGACGTTTCGACCGTCATTACATCCTTCTGTTTACGTCGAAAAATAAATATCAGTAGAGAACAGAAGTCGATGTAACTGATATAACACTCTCCCGAAATTTCTGGCCTCGCTCCTAAATGTGATTATTATTATTATTATTATTATTATTATTATTATTATTATTATTATTATTATTATTATTAACTATTATTATCATTATCATTATTAATATTGTTGAGCGAGAGAGCAGAGCATGCCATTAAAATGACACTGGGGTGCAAATATACGAAGCCCAATATACCCGTCAAGTCCACCCTTGCGTTCGTCTTGTTGTGACCGATAAACTAAAGCACCAGTTAATGTAACAATTGACTTCACTTCCCCTCAGATCATAAATGCAGGCCTTTTGCTGAAATTTGAAACCATTATGACTGTTGTTGATATTAAAAATGCGGCCATGCTTGGGCACTGCCTTGGCGAAGTTTTAGTCGACTGAATCGACTCCAATACTTATTTCATTTAACCTAGCGCTTACTCTACTGATTCCCTTTGCTGAACCGTTAAGTTATGCGGAGGTAAACGCACCAACAGTGACTGTCAATCGAACTGAACACGGAACCAAATGGTTGAGGAGTAGACTTCTTACCACACAGCCAAACGTGCGCCTACCACGTAGTGATTGGAGAATCCGGGTGATAGGTGAGTAGAGGAAGTTTATTTTGTTTTTATTTCCTCGTTTATTCTGTTTAAGTTTTGCAACAGACCAAGAATTTGTCTGATGGCAAATTTGCTTTTCACAGAGGTATGCGTTCTTGGAAAAGAATCATTCCCTCCAGCAGTGTGAAACTTCTTTAAATAAAATGAAAGCAAAAGAAAAAAATAAAACAAGCAATGACTATTTCAGAGATTGGTGATGAATGGTTTTAAGTTTTCTGTTTCTCTTTGTTTCAAGTGTCGTCGACTTCATCAGGTTGTGGTACTTAACATACATTATATGGAAACTAAATTTGCAATGGCGGCCCACTTGTGCATGAGAGTCAGCATCATAGATAATCTCCTTCACACCACTTGATGGTAGAATTTCCAACGTATTTTTCTAATCGCTTTTATCGTATAAACAATGTCATGTTCAGTAGTTCTCCGAAATATCGAATTATTCGTTCAGAGACTGTAAGATAACATTTGGAACACATCACAGTTGAAATTATCGAATCTTTCATGAACGATGTTGGACAGATGTAGTTACATGTCTATTTTAAATAATAAGAGACTTTAATCTTTTAGTTAATCAGATATACGCCACACACTTGAAGTTTAGTCGCATTGGTCGACATTTTGAATCTGGTTGGCTTCAAAATATTCTCTATGTAAATAGGAAAAATATCCATTTGTGCATAAGAGATTAAATTTCTAATGACTGGGTTGGTGGTTCCAGTTTCATGTATCCGGTAGGAGTTTTGTTGCTATTATTTAAATCATTTTCAGCTACAGCATAAACGAATCAGCGTAGACGTAATTAAAAAAAAAAAAAGAAAACGATTGCAATTCGGAGTAGTACAGTGTAATGGAGAATATAGTAAAAGCAGATTTCAAAAGCAGTTATCATATTGATGCAAGCATAAAACAAAATAAACAATAGCCATTATAGCTGGCAACAATATATTATTACTAATGTAAGGAAGATAGGAAATATATACTTAGGTGTCATATTTTATTTTCACCGTGTATGCAAACAAATGAATAAGCACACATACATACATACACACACACACAAACACGTGTGTGTGTGTGTATATATATGTATGTATAGAGAGATATATTTGTGCATATATACATATGTATATACATGGACATATATATGTATTTACATACATAAACACAGATGTATACGTACATATCTGCGTGCTTGTGTTTGGGTGTGCCCGTTTGTGTGCGAGACTGAAACTACAGTGATTAGATGTGCGTGATATTCACAACACTGTAATACACTTTGATTTATATAGACATTGTAACTGAAATAACATTTGTCAATCAATACTTCACCTCACAAGTTGTGAATATTCTTAGAAATCTCGAATTCTGTATTGTAACAGAAAACATTGTTTTAATATAATTAACCTCCATATTTTACTGATACTTAACGATCATCCGTCTTCGATAGATTCCAACCTCTCATACTCTTTTTATGGATCACAATAAAAAAAAATAATAAATGCGCCCTTTTAAAGCCTAGCCAGGCTCATGGGTCCGGTTTAACGGTTTCAATGGCGTATGCGTTCCCCAGCTGGATGGGACGCCAGTCCATCGCAGGCGTTACTAGTTTTTGCCAGCTGAGTGGACTGGAACAACGTGAAATGAAGTGTTTTGCTCAAGAACACAACGCGTCGTCCGGTCCAGGAATCGAAATCACAATCTTATGATCATGGTGCTGACACCCTAACCACTAAGCCACGCGCCTCCACCATCGATCACAATACAGATCCGTAATAAGTTCCACAGAATACAGATCACAGAACCTTGTTTTCTTTTGAAGAAACACATAGCAATCTGTGAAGAAGGGCAGCTTAATTACCTTTCACATTATACCCACCCTATCACCTAATTTTGAGTAGTTGGAAGAATATATCGAGCAACGTATTCCTAGATACACAATGCCTGAATAAGGACGACATGGTCACAAGTGGAGTGCTTTTGATCATATTATTTGTTCATCAGAGCTGACCTCAGTCTAAAAGCTAACCACCACTATCAGCCAAAGGAATTGAAGGAGATAGGCTCTATGTGGACGATACACATGCAAGAAATTGCAGCAAACTGACATTAAAGGACCACCAGGCATGGCTTTGTGGTAAGAAGTTTGCTTTCAACTCTCAAGATTCCAGGTTCAGTCCCACTGTATGGCACTATGGTTAAGTGTCTTCTACTGTAGCCACGAGCCTTGTGAGGGGACTTGTTAGACAGAACCTGATAGAAACCCATCGTGTATGTCTGTGTGTTTGTAACCCCACCACTGCTTGAAAATCGGTATTGGCCCACATAACTTAATGGTTTCAGAAAAGAGAACCGATAGAATATCTATCTATCGATCTATCTATCTGGCTGGCTGGCAATTGGCTGGCTTTTAAAAAACAATACTGGGGTTCATTCGTAAGCTTAATGTTCGCCAAGGCAGTGCCCCAGCAAGGTCGCTAACGAATGACTGAAACCATATCAAGTTGAAAGGAAGAAAAACTCACTGGACTAAACAGTTCTGCTGGAAGGAAGAAGTTATGAGTGTCACGGTTGGAACGTCTTTCATCTTAGGCCTGCTTCATCTGGGACGCTATGGATACTAAACAGCAAAAACAACAACTACTACTACTACTACCACCACAACCGGCACCACCACCACCACCACCACCACCACTACTACTACTACTACTACTATTTTAATTTGCTTTCAATTCTCCTCCCTTTTATCCGTTACTGTCATCCGACATCAAATTTATTTATTTCCAAAACTTTCTTTGCTGCTCATCTATCCGCCCATCTCCATCCCTTATGTTTTCTTCATCCACCATCATCGCTGCATCTACACACACACACACACACACACGCATACACGCACACCCTGAAGACGGTTCTATTCCATCATTTCTCATGTGGCTTTTCCAAAGACGGTCTTTATTTTCTTTGACACTTTAATTTATCGCTTTATCTGTCTATCTATCTATCTATTCATCTATCTATCTATCTATCTGTCTGTCTGTCTGTCTGTCTGTAGCTCTCTCTCTCTCTCTCTCTCTCTCTCTCTCTCTCTCTCTCACGCGCGCGCTCTATCTGTGTCTGCTTCTCTGTCTCTCTCTCTCTCTCTCTCCCATTCTCTCTATCGATCTATCTATCTAACTGTCTGTCTGTCTATCTGACTAGCTTTCTCTCTCCCTCCCTCTTTCTCTCCCTATCTATATATCTATCTATCTCCCTATCTATCTATCCATTC
The DNA here is from genome assembly GCF_001194135.2 of Octopus bimaculoides. NCBI lineage: Eukaryota > Metazoa > Mollusca > Cephalopoda > Octopoda > Octopodidae > Octopus > Octopus bimaculoides. Next base: position 56,933,374 of record NC_068994.1, on the reverse strand, counting down.
CTCTGTTCGATCACAATGAGTCAGGCAGGAACCATTTTTGCCACAGCGTTGACGATTTTCTGCAAATAATTGAAGAAAGTATACGTTTTTCTTGATGTTGCTGTTGTTGTTCTTTATGGTCTCAATAAATTAGACAAGCTCCATAAGTTTCATCAAGGAGAAACTGTCATCAATTGGAATGCGTGGAATATGTCCACCGAGTACGACACAGTGTCCTCAATGATACAAACGAGGTGCCTACTACTACTACTACTACTACTACTAGTAGTAGTAGTGGTTTCAAATTTTGACACAAGGCCAGCAATTTAGGGGAGGGGCTTAAATCGATTATTTCGACACCAATGGATTAACTGGTACTTATTTTATCGACCCCCAAAGGATGAAAGGTAAATTCGACCTCGGCGAAATTTGAACACGGAACGTAGCGACAGGCGAAATACCGCTGAGCATTTCGTCCAGCGTGCTAACGTTTCTGCCAGCTCGCTGCCTTAACAAAAATAGTAATAATGATGATAATCTTTTCTGCACCAGGCACAGGACCTGAAATTTTGGGGAGGTGATAAGTTGATTAAATGGACTCCAATGCTTAACTGGTACTTAATTTATCGACCCCGAAATGAAGAGTGGTTCCGCCAGCTCGCCGCCCTAATAATACAAAGACATACAAGACAACATAGACACAAACACAAACACATACACAGACATATACATATCCACAACTGTATACACACAGGCACAGACATTCTCTGCCTCAAATGTCCATACATTACGCACATACATACCATTCCATTAGTCTCACATTGCTCATTAATCACACATACAGACAGGCGTCAATCATGCAGCTATTAACCTTACTCCTACTTCTACCCCACCCCCTAGATTCCCTTCCTTTTTATCAAGAAACCGACATATTAATCCCCGTGACTTTCATCAATTGTCATAACTCTTCGATATTGTCGTCACCAACCTACATTATTTTCAGCATTATCACAAGGGTTAATTGCAAGAAAATACTCATTAATTTATCTAGTTATTAGTATTATTATAGCAGTAGAAGATTTAGTGATGGTGATGGTCGTGGGTGGGGTGAGATTCGTGGTGGTGGTGGTGGTGGTGGCAGTATTTATTATTATTATTATTATTATTATTATTATTATTATTATTATTATTATTATTATTATTATTATTAGTAGTAGTAGTAGTAGTAGTAGTAGTAGTAGTAGTAGTAGTAGTAATAGTAGTAGTAGTAGTAGTAGTAGTAGTAGTAGTAGTAGTAGTAGTAGTAGTCGTAGAATTTTCTAGAATTTTACATTTTATGTTTTTCTAGTTTTCTGAGTCACAAAACCGGCAAACAATATTTGAGAGCAGCGTATGTATGTGTATGTGTGTATGTGTACCTGTATATATATATATATATATATATATATATATATATATATAGATAGATAGATAGATAGATAGATAGATAGATAGATAGATAGATAGATAGACGGATGGATATTTCATTGTTCCTTCACTATCAATGCTCATTTCAACCTATCATTCTCAGACGCAATAGATTATGTACAAACAATTTTACAGAAATCACCAGAAACACTTGAACCTTTCTATTAATGGTACAGTGAAGATTCGTAAGACATTCCAGAGCATTCCTATCTGAGATTCTTTAGCTGAACACAGGCACATGTTTAGGTGAGTGCTTCAACAGTTGTGCCAACCAACCAACTCACCCTAATATTCACAAACGCTTTGTTAGCAACCGGTTTCAACTCTGTTTAGAAGAACATAAATAAAGCTGAAAGAAAAACACACATACACATATAGTTCTATGCCTGTACCGACCAGACTGCCGGATGTTGGTACTGAGCGCTTATCATAGTGCAGCCCTTGAAATTCTTGTAGTTTTTGAATGATACCGTTATGGTGGCTAGGCCAATATTCCACAAGAAAGGAACGCCAGTACGTCGTAGAGTTACCTATTTATAGCCGAATGAGTGGGACCAACGTGAAATGAAGAGTTTTGCTCAAGAATAGAGCATTATCAATGCTCTGCGTATCGAACCCACTGTTTTGTGATCGTGGGTGCAACACTCACAACTCTACACTACGCTCCTTCACACACACACACACACACACGCAGACGCACACACATACACACATTAATATATGTAATTTTTGCATGCATTGTTGTACATGTGTGTTGTGTGTGGATATATATGTGGGTTGTGTGTGTATATGTGTGTGTTTGTGTGTGTTGTATATGTGTTTGTTGTGATTGTATATGTGTATAAATATATACATACGCATATATCTATCTATTTATTAATCTATCAATTTGTCTGTCTGTCTGTGCATGTGTGCGTATGTGTTTGTGCCTCTGTGTGTGTGTGTGTGTGTGTGTGTGTGTATACGCTGAAAATGGTGCCTGAGGTTATCTTGAAGTAGAGTATCAAAGAAATTCAAAAACATTCGAAAGTCAAAGCTTTGCAGTTTATTAAAAATCTAACTTTATTTTTCTCTTAATATATATATATATTCGTTTATTAAATTTCCGACCTCAAAACATCCTTCTCAAAAACTTTGCCTGTCTTTGTCGATGGTATTTTGGCAGAGTTTTGTCAGGGTTATCTGTTTTATCTTATTCAACAGAATATTCTTTGCATCTCGAAAACATAATTATTCATCAACACAACGACCGGGCCTTAGTGAAGGACGCCGCAGGAGAAAGACCACGCGTCTGATTGACGCTACGTTTGGACATATCGGTGCTGCTAATGCTGACCATTTCAGTTGACGTCAGGGTTCCAGACAAAGGCTGTTGAATCTTTTGAAAAACTCCTTTTAAGGACTAAAATGAAAGGAAAGAAAATATGATAAAGCTGCTCTTTATGAAACCGTTTGTTTGCGATTTTCTAATGCGTATCAAAATATTATTCGACAAAAACACAGACACACGAACATACGTACATAGCTTTATATACACACATTATATATACAAATAAATGTGCGCATACATATAGATATTAATATATATATATATA
>NC_068994.1:56929341-56929852 GCF_001194135.2 Octopus bimaculoides | reverse complement strand
TGTGTGTGTGTGTGTGTGTGTGTGTGTGTGTGTGTGTGTGTGTGTGTGTATACATATATGGGGGTGGGTGTATGTATATTATATAAACAGTTACATAGTATTTCACTCTAGAGATAAATCCTGAGTTCGCTTCTTTGGATTTCATGCAGAATGGAGAGTATATAATTGAGACATCATAAAGAGGAATGAAGAGTTATACATCTTCCAATCTGACACGTGTTTCTGCCACCTAAGTGTCCTTATGTCCTTTGATATAGCATTTATACGAGTCTTCGTTTTGGTAAGGTGAGGATCTTGTTTATTTATATATATATTTTGTACTATACTATGCTGATGAACGGAAACTAGATTTCATTCTAGTAACCGCGAAATCGGTCGATACATAGCTGAGTTATTTAAAAGAAAGTCGGTCTTCTTCTGTTGGTTGCTTTCCTCGCATTCGGTACTAATATGTGTTTATTTGGGAAGTATGTTGTGTGGCATTATTCTATAGTAATTCCCTTATATATAT
>NC_068994.1:56928066-56929016 GCF_001194135.2 Octopus bimaculoides | reverse complement strand
ATATATATATATATATATATATATAAGGGAATTACTATAGAATAATATATATATATATATATATATATATGTGTTGGTGTGTTTACGTCTCTGTAAATTAGCGGTTCGGCAAAAGAGACCAAAAAAGTAAGTCCTGGGCTCGATTTGTTCGACTAAAATCCTTCAAAGCGGTGCTCCAGTATGGCCGAAATCAAATGACTGATACACGTAAAAGCATTCAAGAATAATCAGCCAATATTCCCTGTAAACTCCGTTCAACAGAATCACGGTGTGTATGTATTACATGTTTTATATCGCCGTGTTTTAATTCGTGAAAGGAGCATCCATGTAGCAATGTTGAACGACTCCCTTAACTGATGATGTTCTCTGTATAAATCTACTTTAAAGGACTTCATGTATTTATTTAACTTTGGGGAATAAACAACTGTTTGATCGTCCAACCTGACAGAAGAAACAGTCCCGCCTCCCGCATGTTATATATACATATACATTACTGCGTTAAGAAAGCGAGTTATACTGCATATCGTGGCAATCCAGGCATAATGTCTAATACAAAAAAGGTGTTAAGATGTAGTTTGTGAAACCTTTCATCTTAGACATGCTTGATCAAAGCTTACATGCAGCTAAACAACCGAAAAACAACAACAACAACAACAACTTTGAATTCGTCGTTGTCGTTTGATGTTCCATTGAAATAAAATTAAATGCTTCATGCATGTTCCTTAGATGAGACAATATGAACGATTTTATATCAGTGAAGCTGACGTCTTGTACGGTAACGAAACAGGAAATACAATGAACTGACAAACTATGTTTTTTTTAATTTTTACATTTTTAGATGTCTTTTACATGTTGCAGTCATTCAGCAACAGTGGCCATACTGGAGCTTGGCCTTGAAGGGTACACAAAGACTACACACACACACACACACACACACACACACACACACA
>NC_068994.1:56926472-56927942 GCF_001194135.2 Octopus bimaculoides | reverse complement strand
ATATATATATATATATATATATATATATAACCAAAAATTTAGATTCAGATGAATTAGGTACTTAAGATGAGGCACCAGAATTTAATGCGGTATTATTTATTATAGAGGTAGTGCAGTACGATCGTTTCAAGCGACTCCATTTAATGGAACAATGCAGCCATTGCATCAATTGAAGTGCAGAGCAATCGTCATCTGCATAAATACATACAATTAAATTAAAAATTAAAACAGATGGACACATTAGTATAATTTTACCGAAAACCTCCAAGAAGGTAAGGAGATAAACAAAGAACATGCTGTCTTCACTTCAGCCTAGAAGATTCGGTATCTTTTGCCGAGCCGCTTAGTTAGTCTTTCGCCCATCCATCCATCCATCCATCCATCCATCCGTCTATATATCTATCTATCTGTCTGTCTGTCTTTTTGTCTGTCTAGCTATCCATCCATCCATTCATCTATCAATCTATTTATCTATCTGTCAGTCGATCTGTCAGTCTATTTGTCTGTCTATCCGTCCGTCTGTTTGTCTGTCAGTCTATCCAGCTACCCATCCGTCTATCTATTTATCTATCTACCTGTCTGTATGTCTATCTACCCGTCGTTCTCTCTACGTATCTCTGTATGTGAGTACGTATATATAATATTCATTACGTACACGCAGTGTCACACGTGCATACCAGCCTGAATCTATATGCATATAATGTGTGTGTATACAAATACAAACACACACACACACACACACACACACACACACACACACACACACACACACACACACACACACACACACACACACACACACACACATTCACACACTCACACACACACACCTATACATATTCATATATAAATACGTATACACATACACCTATATATATATGCATACGTACATATATTTATACATACATGCATGCATGCAGATATTCATATATGCAAAAACATGTTGTGTATAACGTAAATATTTTGACGCAAAAGCAATCTATTAGATGCATATTAAGATATTTGCTTTGATATTTATTTTTAATATTTATTTCAATGAGTATTTCTTGATTTCTTTTTCTGTATCCGCTTGTTTACATAATTTACGCTGCAAATAGATAAGTCAATATGAAATTTTTTCGGCCCTCTGATAAACCTTTTTACTGCGTATATCTCGATAAGGTATTTTCCGAACCATTTATCCATCTATCTATTTATCAATGTATTTATCTGTCTATCTGTTTGTCTGTCTATCTGTCTCTGTTTGTCTTTTTCTCTATCTCATTGTCTATTTATACATCAATGTATCTATGGCACTGTTCAATCATCTGTCTCTCCCTCGCTCTATCTATCTATTTAGCTATCTATCTATCTATCTATCTATCTATCTATCTATCTATCTATCTATCTATCTATCTATCTATCTATCTGTCTATCTATCTATCTATCTATCTATCTATCTATCTATCTATCTATCTATCTATCATCATG
>NC_068994.1:56913704-56918048 GCF_001194135.2 Octopus bimaculoides | reverse complement strand
ATATATATATATATATATATATATATATATATATATACAGAAATAATTTATTCTTAAACGCATGATAATAAAATAGCATGAACAAGATAAACTATCCGTATGTTGCAGAAAAAAAAATCGTTACTGGTCAATCATGAGTTTAAGATAATAGCAACGATATGTGTATATATGTACGATAAATTCATTAACAATAATTAACAAGAACTTTATCAGTGACTTTAGTGCTTCAGTTAACTATAACTAAGCCAACATTAGAAAGATAATGGCTTCCCTAGCCGAAACTTCGAAGTCACACTGAATACTAATCTTGTTAAAGAATAATAAACTTGTACTCTACCAAATGTATTGAATGATCTTTCAATTTAATTGTAAAATTGTTTTTATTTTAACATAAGTCCAACAAACAGTATTACAGATATTTATACATATATACTTATGTATATACATACATACATATATATATATATATATATATATATATGTGTGTGTGTGTGTGAATGGTATATATGGAGTATAGTTATGCAAAGCTAATTATTTAGAATGCATTCAGGAAATTTTAAAAAGTTCTATAAATGTCATTATAGAAGGAAATTAAAGGGACCCAAAACGGGGTAGAGTTATAACAGGTTTAGCATTTCCTTTGTTAAAAATGTATGGAATATTTGAATATATATAGCCATTGAAGAGTTCTACATCAAACAGAAATACATTCTACTTATAGAAATGAAGAGCTATGAGAATGAAGTTTTCCAATGAAAATATCGTAGGATATAACATAATTTACTTGTAAGATTTCTGCGAGGAGAGATAGTCTTGCAACCCAGTAGTGAATCAGATGAAGTCGACCAAATTCTACATAGATATATAGATGAAACACGCACACACACACGCACACACACATATACATAGATTTAAATATACGTATGTACATATATATGCAAATATATACACACACACACACCCACATACACACACTCACACTCGCACACACACACACACACACACACACACATATATATATATATATATATATATGTATAACATACATATATACATATATACACTTATGAAATATATGTATATATAGACATACATTCATATATATATATATACATACATATACATGCATACTCGCACACACACAGATAGATAGATAGATAGATAGATAGATAGATAGATAGATAGATAGATAAGGACACCTCGCAGTCACGAATGCTCATGGGATTGCACCTAGAATGTCCCTCTCCAGCAAGCTTGTTCATGGAAGACAATCTGTCACTAATACTTACCAGCCTCCCCACTGATATTATCGAAGGGAAATGAAAAGTGCGATACAACTTGACGCCAGTGATGTTGCAACACATTTCTACAGCTGAGTCAACTGGAGCAACGTGAAAAAAGTACCTTGCTCAAGAACATATCACACAACCTGGTCCAGGAATCAATCTCAGAATCTCATGTCTATTAGCCCGAAATAAGCTATAGAGGTTTGGTGCGAATGAAATACTGTCGTATTTGCATTTTTGACATGATAATTTTGAGAGTAAAATAATCATTCCATTTTACATTCTAATATTTTTTTTCTCTTTGTTCTGTTATACTGTTTTAATGCCGTATTATCTAACCTACTCACCGGTTCGATTTCCCCTCATTTATTATTATTATTTTTCTTCTAAAATTTTTGTTTCTTTTGCAACATTGTCAATGGATTTTTCTTTTTTCTTTGTAAATTATTTAATACCGTAGTGCTTAAATTTGTATCGATTTTACATTTTTAAGATGTAAGTATATCGCTGAAATCTCACGTAGATTAAGAGCAGGTTGGACTGCCTATTCCTGGATTAAGACTGTTGTGAAAGCACAGCTGGATAAACTTTGAGTACCATTCTCTTCAATGGCCCCGACCTATCTTCAATCCTGTGTGCAAAAAAAGGTGTGAGATTCCTGCAAAAAAAGTAAGAAAAGTGATGAGCAACAACATAGACAACCGTAGAAAGATGCATACATGGAATATAATTCTAAGAGAAGATCCGAAATAAGGGAATTCGAAAACGGAGTTGGCTGAACACACGGAAAAGCTCCAAGGGTATGGGAAGATGAGGTAGTCATAGAATTCATGGCAAATGGAAGACAAGTGCATAATCAGGGGAACAATGAAAGCATACTGTAACTGGGTGTATTAGGACATCTCATAGTCTGGTCGATAAAAGCAGTAAAGATAATATTATATATATATATGTGTGTGTGTCTACATACATTCACACATACACGCACACAGACACTCTCTCACACACATTCACACACACACACGCATGCATATTTATACATACATACACATAAATGTATATATATCTATATATATATATATATCTATATATATATATATATCGATCCGTCTGCCTATCTCTTTGTGTATTTGTATGTATGTGTGTTTTTTCTCTGTATTTTGTATATGTATATGAAAGAAAATAGTAAAAGTTACATTTTTTTCATATATATAAATATATGTTTGTGTGTGAGTGTGTGCTTACACATATATATATGTGTGTATATGCATGTATACACACGTGTATAAATATGTTAAATATGTGTGTGTGTATATAAACACAAACAGATAGATAGATGTTTATACGACGTATGTATCTGCATGAATTGCTTACATGAAATTCGTGGCTTTGTACTTGTGTTGGCTTAAAGTAATAAACTGATGGAGAGATATCATTTTTTTGAAAGAAAATAAAATTGATTTACAAATGTTTGATGATATTTCTTTCACGATATCTATTTGGAAAAGCTTTCTCCGGAAATAAAAACAATTTCTTTTGCTCTCAATCGTCGAAATTATAGTTTAATCATAAATTCGAAGTAGATTGTGTTATTACATACGTCGTTTAAAATTATATTTCAATTGTACGAATGTATCAGATTGATTTCTGTTTCGGTGAAATAGCAGATAGGATATATAAAATGTTTTCCTATGTCCTTCTTTGAAATTAACTCATTCGCTCTCAACAATAATTTTTACTGCTATTAGATGTCAATAATTGACAAATGTTTGATGCCAGAGCAGATATAAACACATCGTTTTTTTTTATTTATTTATTTCCTCTTTTTGTGTATTTTCATATCTAAAATACATTTTTTGAGAGCAGAATTCTATAATCGATTCATAATTACTCCAATCATCTCTTTACCCCCGCCCCCCGACAAGAATCGAACCTTTCACCTCACTCTCAAATGTCCTACAGAGGCGTTAATTTCTTCTATTTCATTGTCGTCTGCTTCTCTTCCATTAACATATATGGCTGAATTCTTAGAGCGTGGGAAAAAGTTTCCGCAATATTCTTACGTCCTCTGAGTTCGAATTCTGTCGGGTTCAACTTTGATTTCATTTTTCCGCAGTCGATAAATAAAATACCAGTTACCTATTGGAGTCGATGTAATTGAGTTTCTACTTCTCATTAAAAAGACGTAGTTAAGAATATAATAAGTAAACAAGCAAAAAGATACTACACCTTTTAATCTTTAATTTTAATTCCGGTTTTAATTTCAAACGTTTCTTTTTCATTTCTTATATTTCTTTTAATTATTTGCAATTCCCATTTCTGGACAGCATCTACTTTATTCTGTTTTTATGTTTACTCGCTTTGCATAAAGAGTTTTCGATTCAACTACGGTTCATATATATTTCTCCACCACGGTCAACCCCCACCGGCAGCCAACAATATATCGTTATTTTATTGACATTAGATACCCAATGCTTATTTGTTGAAGTGTATCCATTAAGAACTATATTATATTATGTATACTCACTTGATATCATTAGCCCTTATTATCGCAACTGGCTGATAACTGGACACGTGGAACTCTGAGGAACTGCTTTATGAGGTTTGTTCCGGCTATAATAAAACAGTGTATTGCTCTGCCTTTGGTATTCGAGTACTACTTTTTCCACCGTGTTTTCCACCGACGTCATTACTTGTGTGTGTGTAAATACGTGACTGTGCCTGTGTATGTGAACGTCTCTGTGTGTGTGAACATACACACACTCACACACACACATATATAATATTACTAGCAGCAACAAACATTAACATATCATTCATTCACTGCAGGAGAATGCCTCACCTCTCCCTCTCTCTGTCCCTCTTGTTCAACCTATACGTCTCTCTCTCTCTCTCTCTCTCTCTCTCTCTCTCTCTCTCTCTTCGTCCTTTTCTCTTTTCCAGTCTCATGCATTCCATATACTTTATCTCTCTACAGCCGATGTTTAATGTGACTCATCTTTGTAACCCTCTTGGCAACGGATACTTACTGAAGAAACTGACCACACGCAATATATAT
>NC_068994.1:56911476-56912409 GCF_001194135.2 Octopus bimaculoides | reverse complement strand
TGTGTGTGTGTGTGTGTGTGTGTGTGTGTGTGTGTGTGTGTGTGTGTGTGTGTGTGTGTGTAGGCAGGAAGTTCTGGTATAACGATGCCAATTTGCGTAAACAAATGGGGGTTTCGACGTATATACATACATATTCTTCGGCGCCTCTGTGTGTATATGTATGAGTATATGGATACACACACACACACACATAGATAGATAGTTAGAGCGAGAGAGAGACAGAGAGAGAGAGAGAGTGAGAGAGGAAAAGAGAGAGAGAAGAACAAATGCAGTGAGGAAGAGAATGACCAAGGAGGAAAATTGCGTGTTTGGTCAATACGTAACGATTCCTGTTCCGTATGATTCAGCATATTTCGATTACCCTTTCATTTTTCAGTATGTTTATCACAATGCATTTCCTCATTCTCATGAATGGATATTTCATGCTAAACATCGCCATCCATACGTAATTCAGAATGAGGCTGCGTTAGCCGAAGTACGTATGTATTTGTATGAACGTTTCTGTATAGCGAACACGTTAAATTCATCTGGAGATGATGAGAATGAAAGGTAACTGGAGAGCAAGTTGACGCCATAGCTTCTAGATGTTGATGGATACGATGAATATTAAGTGAACTATAATTACTAACGGAAGCCAATTCGGATACAATCACATTTTATTTATTTCGGAACTGTTCACTCGATAAATTAAAAACTAATGAATAACATGACATATACCTGACAATTTTAATATCATATAACCTCTGTCATTCACCAAGAAGAAGCGCTTTTAATCCTTGAAAATATGAAGTTTCATTCTCCTGGATATTATATGCATAAATACAGAGAGAGAGAGGGGGGAGAGATGGGGAGAAGACAGATAGATAGATACTACACACACACACACACACACACACACACACACACACACACACACACACACACACACACACA
>NC_068994.1:56906895-56911027 GCF_001194135.2 Octopus bimaculoides | reverse complement strand
TATATATATATATATATATATATATATATATATATATATATATATTCTCATATGTGTATGCATAATATATATTCGTGGTACAACGACGAGGGTTCCAGTTCATCTGATCAACGGAAGAGCCTGCTTGTGAAATTAACGTGCAAGTGACTGACACTCCACGGACACTTGTTCAGCGTGAGATTCAGCGTGACAAGGTTGACCTTTTGAAATGCAGGTACAATAGAAACAGGAATAAATAGCGAGACAAAGTTGTTGTGATAGAGTACAGCAGGGTTCGCCACCACCCCCAGCTGGAGCCTTGTGGAGCTTTAAGTGTTTTCGCTGCATAAACACTTACAACGTCCGTGTCTGTGAATATATTCCTTCTTAACCAGGACTGGGCAGCCAGAGACAATATGGTTTCTTGTTTCTTGTCCATCTCCACATATTCTTCAGTTGTTTGTAATTCTTTCCATTACATGCTTTTGGTGATTTCTAGTGGGATTTCTGTACTGCAATTAAAAATCCTTCAGTCTCTGATTTCAGTCCTGAGCTTCTCAGCCAATGATGGGATTTTGCTTTGTCTATTTCTTTTGCCTTTAGTTTAAACCAGTATTTGCCATGAAGGGTCTTTTCTTGCCATCGTTTTATCAAGATCCATTGCTGTTCCAATTTTAGTTTGGATTTCATTTGTTTTACGGCTTTTGTTGTCTCTTCTTCTTCTTCTTCTTCTTCTTCTTCTTCTTCTTCTTCTTCTTCTTCTTCTTCTTCTTCTTCTTCTTCTTCTTCTTCTTCTTCTTCTTCTTCTTCTTCTTCTTCTTCTTCTTCTTCTTCTTCTTCTTCTTCTTCTTCTTCTTCTTCTTAGCTGTTAGGTACTATGATTTCGTTTTTGTATTTGTCAGCTTCTTTAAAAATCAAAAACAGTTTTTTGGTTTTGTTTTGTTCGTGTTTTGTGGCTATTTGTATTAGTTTTCCTTACTTCTGAAATAGGTATTTTTGCAGTCCTATGGTGGTTTCTTTGTAATAGTTATCTAGCTATATAAGGCTTCTAAAACCTTCGATACGTTGTATATATATAGCCTTTCTATGTCAGATTTCGGGTTCGACATCCTTAATCCTATCATTATTTTTCTTGTTTTCCTGTCTATTTTGATTAGTTCAGTTATTATTATTATTACTATTATTAACGTCATTATAATTATTTAAGACGTCGCACAGTAATCAACATCGTGAGGTTGTTGATTGAAGATGTTCTGTCTACCTGGAGGTTGTACTGTCAAGTCACAACAACGACCTCAGACAGGCAGTACTTTACGCAATATGCGTGCAGTTCCAAGTAATGCCGATTGTAGGGCATTTCTAAAGTTTATACACATTTCTTCAGCTTGGGTGTACCTAATGCTCCGATGACAATTGGGACAAACTTTATGTTTGACTCTCGTAGCTGCCACATCTTGGCGATCTAAATTCTCAGGTCTCTATATTTATCAACCCTTTCTATTTCTTCCATGATAATATGTTGATCACCTGGTACTGTCACGTCGATTATTATTATTATTATTATTATTATTATTATTATTATTATTATTATTATTATTATTATTATTATTGCCTTTTGCTTCCATCTATAGAACTTCGTAACATTAGGGTCAAAATTCCTTTTGGAAATCTCATTTTATCCTCTACTGTTTTTACTGATCTCAAAATTAATGCGCACATGCATATACACACTCATATACACTCGCATACATACACGCACGCACACACACACAAACACACGCACACACAACACATACACACACACACACACACACCCACGTTAAACGTAGTCTGACCGTAACTGTTTTGACATTAAAAGCCAAAGATTAGAATCACGCAAGAATTCTAGTTGAGACTCTTATTTCTGAGAGAAGAACCCAACTTGTAATAGTGGCGAAATTAATTACACTACGGTGAGTGTGGAGGCGGGGAAGAAGAAGAAGAAGAAAAAAGAAGGGCGGGGGAGGGTGATTATGGTGATCATTAGGTGGAAGATGTAAAGGAAGAAATAAAGAAGTTGATGATGATGATGATGATGATGATGATGATGATGATGATGATGATGATGACTACGATAAGGATAATCATGATGGTAATTGTAGTGATGATAACGATGATGATGAAGGGGAGGTAGAGGACAAGGAGGAGGAGGTAGAGGAAGAGGAGGAAAAGAAGGAAAAGAAGAGGAAGGTAGAGGAAAGGGAAAATGAAGAGGAGGTAGAGGACGAGGAGGAGAGGACAGGATGAAGAAGAAAGATTAGAAAAAGAAGAGGAGAAAGAAGAAAAAGAAAGAAAAAGGAAGACGAAAGAAATGGGAAGAAGAAGAAGAAGAAGAAGAAGAAGAAGAAGAAGAAGAAGAAGAAGAAGAAGAAGAAGAAGGTCATGTTGTGGCTTCTGCTATTGCTGCTGCTGCTGCTGCTGATGATGATGATGATGAAGAAAGACAGATGAAAGGAGAAAACAAGGAGGAGGAAGGGAGGAAGAGGAGGAGAAAACGAAGGAGACGAGGAAGTAGAAGAAAACGGAAAGCTGTGCAAACTTTACAATTCTAAAGTCACCACCACCACCACTACCACCACCACCACCACCACCACCACCACTACCACCACCACTACCACCACCACTACTACCGCTTCCAAACCCCCAACCAGTTCCCCCTCTGTTCCCTATTTCAAGCCCAGTCTAGTTAGTAGCCAGTGCTGTCTGGCGCACGTTTCCATCTTGACAGACATTACATTTTTTTTTTTGGTAACTTTATTTCATTTTTATTTTATTTTATTTTTTTATTTTATCTTATTTCGTTATTGATTTATTTATTTGTTAGTGTCTTGCAGACCACATTCAGGGCAAAACTGATATAATTGGAGATATTGCATGCCAACATCACATAGAAACGGCAGCAAAGAAAGAACCGAAAATCCAAAATCTTCATTCATCTTCTGCCAACGGTGATGATTTTCAATGACAAGCTCTGTTATTTAGTAACCCCCCACCTCCACCACCACCACCACCACCAGCAACAACAACAACAACAACAACCTACCGTCTCTCTCACTTCTCTCTATTTCATTGGAGCAATCGCTTTTTTTTGGTTCCTTACCTTAATTTCTCAGTGTGCGTAATGTGTTTCTCTTCGCGTGCGTTTCTCTTTTTCTCTCCCTCTCTCTCTCCATCACACACACGCACTCTCTTTCTCACTCTCTCTCTCTCTCTCACTGTCTATCTATCCATCGATCTCTCTTTTGTCTCTTCCTCTTCCTTTCTTCTCTCTCTCTCTCTCTCTCTCATTCTTCGTTAGATTACGAAACCAAACCACTCACTCACTCACACACACAAAATGAGAAAAAATAAACGACTTCACTTCATTGAGTCCACGGGAGTTATTTTTGTTTCCCAGTTAATTACCATGCTGTAACAATTGCACACCACAACATCACATAGCCCTTATTTAGCCCTTTTTTAAAATATATATATTTCACTTTTAGACATGCCTTCATGTTTATTTTAATATTTCCTATTTCCTTTCTCGATTTTTTTAGTCCTTTTCGTCATTTTTATCTATTTGTAATTGTTATCATCATGATCATCATCATCATCATCATCATCATCATCATAATCATCATCATCATCATTATTATTATTATTATTATTATTATTATTATTATTATTATTATTATTGTTATTATTATTATTATTATTACTGCTTTGCTTTCAGTCCGTTATCGCAAAAAGATCTTTTAAATTTCTTTCTTTCGCTTTTTATATCTATTTTCGGGCTTTCAGCATTTCTGTCATCAAAATATTTTCTTTTCTTACATAGTATATTGTATTATACAAACACGATGGTTGCGAGGTGGCAGAAACGTTAGCACGCCGGGCGAAATGCTTAGCAGTATTTCATTTACCGTTACGTTCCGAGTTCAAATTCCGCCGAGGTCGACTTTGCCTTTTATCCTTTCGGGGTCGATAAATTAAGTACCAGTTACGCACTGGTGTCGATGTAATCCCTTTGTCTTTCCTTGTTTGTCCCCTCTATGTTTAGCCCCTTGTGGGCAATAAAGAAATAAGAAACGTTAGCACGCCGGATAAAATGCTTAGCGGTATTTCGTCTGTC
>NC_068994.1:56904522-56905187 GCF_001194135.2 Octopus bimaculoides | reverse complement strand
TATATATATATTTATATATAAGCAAGCACTCACATACACATGCGTATATACACAGTTAAAATTATATACATGCATCTTAAGACATCCACTTACAACATATATATCCCACAAAAATTTCCAAATAAAAACATATCGCCGAAACACTGGAACCAATCTCTATACACTAACATGCACACACACACTCACAAATACTCACACACATACTCACACACTCACACACACACTCACACACACACACACATACTCATACATGTTCACTGATATCCTTATAAATGTATCGTGAAGACTTTTAAAATGTTTACAAATTCCATTACATTTACAGTTCGACCCTCCCTGTTGCAATCGTAATAGCTCTGGGATTTCTTCTTGTTCTTGTTGTTGTTGTTGTTGTTGTTGTTCTTCTTCTTCTTCTTCCTCTCTTGCTGTTGTTCTTGTTCTTGCTTTTCTTGTTCTTGTTGATGTTCATCAGTCTTTCATCTTCATCACCACCACTACCATCATCATCATCACCATCATCAACGCCATCGTCATCATCATCATCATCATCATCATCATTTTTCTTATTTTCCTCCTTCTTCTTCTTGTCCTCCTCCTCCGCCCTCCACCCTCCTCTTCCGCCCTCCACCCTCCACCCTCCTCTCCTCCTCTCCTCCTCTCCTCCTCTC
>NC_068994.1:56902999-56903670 GCF_001194135.2 Octopus bimaculoides | reverse complement strand
GAGAAAATGAGGTGACATGGCAGAAGGTACCATTTTTACCAATTACTGTCAGCATCAATTACTTTCTTTACGTTCACTTGTTACAAGCATAGACACACACACACACACACACACACACACACACACACACACACACACACACACATTCCTCTCACACAATCGCACAATCACACACACACAATAACAATCATGTACATACACAAACGAACACACAAGCACACACACACAAACACAGTCACATATATGTATATACACACACACGCAAATAGTTACGCGCTTCCTCAACGGTTTGGATGATGGTTTGGATAAGGTTATTATACACAGATGTGTATGTGCGTATATACGAGTGTATGGACGTAATGGTTGTATCCATGATAATTATGTTCGTGTATATTTGTTGTTTTTAAACGCTCTTGCGTGTATATACATGACACAAAATATAAGCAGACGAGAGGGTAACTTACACAGAAACTGAGAGAGAGAGAGGAGGAACGAGAGAGAGAAAGAGAGAAATGTAGTGAGAGAGAGAGAGAGAAATAAAGAGTATGGGGACAGAGATTTGCTGGTGGTGGGTCCAAGTGTAAATGAAAATGATTTTTCATACTCACATTTATAATACTTCAAGCTAAATCAAAGATTATGTATATATATATATATATATATATATATAT
>NC_068994.1:56901028-56902456 GCF_001194135.2 Octopus bimaculoides | reverse complement strand
AGAGAGAGAGAGAGAGAGAGAGAGAGAGAGAGAGAGAGAGAAATAGATAGTCAGGCAGACAGACGGACAGACAGACAGACAAACAGACAGATAGATGGATAGATAGATAGACGATGGGCTTGTTTCGGTTTCTCTCAACCAAATCCACTCACAAAGCTTTGATCTACCTCAGGCTAGAGCCGCAAGACACCCAAGATCACGCGCAGTGAGGCTGAACGGAGAATGATGTGACTGAGAAGCAAGAAAATCGTGGAGATAACATTACGTGTTCAGCGAGTTGTGGATCAAAATATAACAGAAATGAGCTCCATATTTTAACTAGAGAACTTTCCGCATTCAACGAACATCCGTGAATCATTTACACAATTCTGGTGACTACCTCTAACAACGCCCGACTGTCATGAATGATATCTCAGCATTCTAGTAAAGGTATGTGTAAATATGAAAATGTGTCAAGTGGTGAGTAAGTGTAAATAAATATCTTTGAGCGAGTCAATGGTGCAGAGTTATGTTAATAAGTGTATAAGGTGCAATATTAGCGTTCGTTTATGTGTGTCTGTAAATTTATGAGTTTCTCAGAAAATAAGTGTAAATGCGTTCCGAAACTCTTCCCCTCCACTGTGGCTGTTTTTATGGAACTTGAGAAAAGAAATGTTTTTCACAATTGCACATAATAAGTCTTCTAGAAATAATTCTGTCATCTTTTGTTCCGCCTTCACATCGAAACAGACTGAAAGAAAAATGACAATTAGAAAATAGAATAATTATAACAAACTATTTTATGAAATTGTGATATATTGTTGTTAGGTTTTTTCAAATTGGATAGAAAAAATATCTGACAAAAACAGGCAACTAAGATAATTTGCTCAACTCCTCTTCAATTTCCGTCGCATAAAACGGTTTCAATTTCTTGCAAACAAGGTGGACTTAGACCAAAAAAGAAAAAAAAAAAAAGAAAGAAGGAACCACATTAATAAAATATGTAATTTTGTACTTCCTCCTTTCCCAATTTGGATCAATGAAAGATAACAAATATTATCAGAAACTAAATAATCTACATCGGTTTCTTTAAGACCAGACTTGCATTTCTCTATTGCAGTTTCTCAAAGACTAGACACATTGATATATCGCTTGTAATGTCTACGATTAACCCAGACATTGCTTATGAATTTCGTATAAGAAATTGCATGGAGGCTGGCCAAATATTTGCTAAACCACCAGAAACAGTAACCCCTGAGGGCTGCAAAATGTTTACAAAAAGAATAACTAGCATACGAATATATTACACACTTACAAACACACACATATCATACCATATAATATAATCGTATGCTCATATCTAAATCTATGTAAATATGTGTGTATATAGTTTATATATATATATATACATATGCACTTATATATGAGTGTATATATATATATATATAT
>NC_068994.1:56898020-56899012 GCF_001194135.2 Octopus bimaculoides | reverse complement strand
AATGGCCCAGTGGTTAGGGTAGCGGACTCGCGGTCATAGAATGGCAGTTTCGATTCCCAGACCGAGCGTTCTGAGTGTTTATTGAGCGAAAGAACTTAAAAGCTCCACGAGGCTCCAGCAGGGGGTAGTGGCGAACCCTGCTGTACTTTTTCACCACAACTTTCTCTCACTCTTCCTTCCTGTTTCTGTTGTACCTGTAATTCAAAGGGGCCAGCCTTGTCACACTCTGTGTCACGCTGAATCTCCCCGAGGACTACATTAAGGGTACACGTGCCCCAAATCGCTTGGCAAACGGTATCGTTGTGTTGAAGTCCCTCTACCATAGCATTTCAGCAAAATAAACCGATAGAATAAGAACCAGGCTTAAAACTAAAAATAAATACCGGTGGCGATTCGGTGGACTAAAAAAACCCCCTTCAATGCGGTGCCCCAGTATGACCACAGTCTAATCACTGAAACAAATAAAGGAGGAGAACAGAACTAACAGCTCCGTGCATGAACGTACGTATTACATATTGTTTAACCAAAAACCAAGAGTAAAATGAAGGCTGCGTATAATAATACAAGACATTACCTACAAAGTCTTATCCCATCCGAAATTACCAATAATCTATCAACGCTTTATTATTCTATGGTTTTTGCTTTTATTATTTACAAATTCATTTTATATAAAACGAAATATTAAAATTTAATGTATTGGATTATAGTAGGATATTTACTCTTGTACAAGTTATACTACACTGCATGTTATACACCATAAGATTTCTAAAACAATTTAGACGCGCTTCATCCGAATCATGTATGCGTAGGATGTGTGTATGTGCAGGATAACGCGCGTTACACATGGATTCTTATAGTATTAAATTTCTAAATTTCCAAGTTGAATGCAGTTAATAAGATTATGTATTTTCAGAAGAATATTAACCTCATCTGTTTACCTTTTCAGATATGTAAAGTTAAAATTATATATATATATATATATATATATATAT
>NC_068994.1:56895296-56897662 GCF_001194135.2 Octopus bimaculoides | reverse complement strand
ATATATATATATATATACATATACATGTTAGCTCTCACGCAAGCGTCCTGGTTAAAATTCCTGACATATGTACTACAATAGCTTTACCATATTGTTAAGAGTTTTACCTTGTTGTTACTAGGTTCCGGAGTTCGATTTTACTGCACCGCACTTTATGCTGGTAGCCTTTGTTCGACTCAGGATTTGTGATAACAATTTGCTGGAGTAAAACAGTACTTTGAACTGATCCTCTTCTTAACCGTTACGTTTGGGTTCTTCCACTTAACTCTGTGTTTCTATAGCTAAGGTCTTGCTGCAAGGATTGAGAAAGAAACTCTAGTCTGACGATGCCTCGAAACCGTCAGTCTCTGCTTCCCGTTGCACCAATCCATGCGCCGTTGTTTCTCTTGGTCCATTGCACTCGTCACTTTAGAAGACCCTACAAAAATAATATTGAATTTAAAATTTCAATCTATATGATCGACGTCGGATATGATCTATTTACTTCGACCCAGGGAAATTATTTCGACTCCTGTTCTAACCCACATACTTTCGATTCGGTTGAAACCCAATACAATGTTTATCTCATCTCTACAAGATATAGTCTTGAGGTGATGAGTGAAGAATCATTAGGTATTATTTGTTCCAACTCCTTATAATCGATATGCAAACCCCGCCACCCAACTTTGCTATTGGTCCTATGGAAGTCGATCCATCGCATAGGAGTACCAGCCGAGTACTGGGGGCGATGCAATCCACTAACCAACTTCCTTCAACATTTCTGGCTTTGTGCCTAAACCATAAACCATTAAGATATGACCTTTGCCCCCCTAATAGAATGCAACTAGAGTGCTTAAGTGAATGCACAACACGATCTCGATTCATAAAATCCATACAAGCTGGTTAAATATGAAAGTTACGAAATGACTTCAACGCCATCTATAAATCTATGGCTTCTATCTGGAAAGAAGAAATTTATTTTATAAATCGGTTGAATAAACGGAAACAAAAGCCGAGTCTCCGTTATTTTTGGTTTTGTGGCTGCATTGTTTTATCTCTATATCCTCGGTTTTATGTTATTTTTCAAAATTAACAAAGTGTTAAAGATATTCACAATGTATCGTAACAACGCCTTCGTATTATTAGCTTGTTCAATATTCGATATAACTTTTATGTATTTCTGGTGGGAGAGGAGGTTTATATATTTATTGCTAAATACATTCACTTTTCTGTGTTTTAACATTGTAATATGTTTAATAATTGCATCAGTCGCACAGTGTTTCCCCCCGGATAGCAAGGTTAGTAATAAAAGAATTACAAACAGTTTTATTATAGTGAAATAATTACTCATCGAACGATTTTGATATCCGATTCATAGAGAATAAAATACCTGATTAACGATACCGAGGCTCGTTATTTTGATAGTCGTGTGTTCGGGTAGAAAGCTAAATTGTAACGGAAACAAAAGGATGAGAAACTAATTGGAAATAATATTGCAAATAGATATACAGACGAGTAAAGACTGCGATATAGTTTACTATAGGTTCGTTGAATAACTATGAAACATGAATTTCAGTCGTTTGATCTATATTCTCACCCGAAGGACATTTCATGTTGTTTAGCGTACATTGTCTTTATTGTCAAAGTAAATAGAACTCGAAAATGTGTTCAGATTAATATTTGTAAATCAGAGAGAAAAGGAACGACAATAAAAGCTGTTGATGTTAGTCATTATGGAAAAATAATTTAATCGAATTAGCAGTGAAGATGAAAAGTTTTATATTATATTCATCGCTGCTTTTTCAGCAATGATAATTTAGTTAGAATGAAGTTTACATGACCGAGAATAGAATATTTTCAATATTTCTTTTTTTACGTATGTATGAATTTCATTGTGTGAATGTATTTCTATGTTTTGACTTAACAATGTGTACACATACATATGTATATATTCTAGCATTGTTTGTAGATTTCGAATGTATTTTAACTGGTTATCAGCTTTTTGGAAAGCTTGTAATGTGAGCACATTCAGAAGTGAAATATAAACGTTATTATATTTTTAAAATTTTCTTTCTTCTTTTCCCACTCTTTAAAAGGTCTTGCAGATTTTATTGTCCCAGATACGTCGGCCAGATGTAGCTGATATTTGCGAAACTCTCTGCTTCCTTCGAAAACCGAAATTCAGCCATGTAAATTGATGCTATATAACCGTCCTTCTAAGAACAATAGATATCAAGATGAGAGTGTATTTTAGTTACTGGGTTTGTAGTTTCCTCTTCAATGGTCCATAAATACATCCTTTCTCTTCAAATTTCCTTGCAGCGTCGATATCAAATGGAATATGTACTTTTATCTGCTCCTAATATGTATATATAAGATCGGAAGAG
>NC_068994.1:56894640-56895168 GCF_001194135.2 Octopus bimaculoides | reverse complement strand
TATATATATATATATATATATATGTTCTCTTCTGTCTTTGATTATTCGACCTCTTCTGAGGAAAGAGCTGGTTCCTAACAAAGATGCAAAGCTCCATTGTTTGAACGAAGACAAAGAAAACAACCTAACATTTTATGTATGCACGCTTGTATGTATGTATGTATCTATGTATGTATGTATGTATGTATGTATGTATGTATGTACGTACGTATGTATGTATGTATTTTGTTGTGTTATCCAATAGAAGTAACGTCCGTAGATGACGGTGTGTATAAACTGTGTATCACAAGAAACAATGTAAATATCGGCGATACATGAGAACGAAGAAGATATTGTCATTATCAATATTATTATTTATTTCATTATATACATTTACAATTTACACAAATAATGGTGTTTATATTTACAGTATAAATTATTTTAACTCACAGTTTGAGAAAAAAAGGGGTGTTTCATCCATCCATAACAAACTATTACACTGTCATAATATTATTTTAGATTTCGATATATATATATATATATATATAT